>NW_010271264.1:73308-79439 GCF_000690775.1 Eurypyga helias
CCCTCTGAGCTGCCACCAAGAAGCCTTAACATCATGTTCCACAAACCTCCCTGTCTGCAGACTGTCACCAGGGAGGACTAGCACAGCCCATCAGCCTAGACACTGCAAAATACAGGCGGACTGTTCCTGGACAGCCTGGTTTTGGAGGTGGTACAGCTGCAGTCCTGCAGTGCTCTGCCACAGCTAACAAGACATGCTGGAACCAGGATGGCCCTGCAAACAGCCAACTATGGTCCCTCTGCATCTGTGGCAGAGTTTGTCTGGATTACAGGCTATTTATCCACCAATTATTTCCACAGGTAGTCAGAATAGCTGGAATGCACACAGAACATCATATTTCTTGCATACTGCACCATCCTGTTTTCCTACTGAGATATATTAGCCATGATAATAAATGATGCTGGAATGAAACTTGATGGGAAGGCATCCTCATTAGCGAATGTCATTTCTATTCCTATGGAAAATCCTCCAATTCTCTATATTCTCTAAGACCATTTGAATACATGATCTACATTTTTCTATGCAAATAGAAAAATGCTATCAAGGTGTTTTGAGTGATTTAAACTCCTGCATACCCTAGACTTACCTTCCAGCTTATGCTCTGCAAAACACTTGTACATGCTTGCTTCTCTTTTTTAGCTTATTATACTACACTTTGTTGCAGCATAAATTGTGTGGTTTCCAAAGAGCTGAGCAACTTTATACAAGTAGCATCTAAAGATTATTTTTAAGAAAAAGACAGTATGAGGGCCTTCTCTCCAACAGTTAGACTGATAATAATTCTGTATATCATCACTCTGATAATTTTTCTTTTCCAGTGAGTGTAAATATAAGAAGTGTCATGTGGTAAGGTGAAATTCAGATATTAATCCTGTCATAGGTTATGGGGAAATCAATTTCAAAAAATAATGTTTTCCCCTAATTAAAATATCTGTCCTTGGCTAAGCACTGGTTACACAGCTCTTACTCTGCTCTTAACAGCTTAGACAACAGATCTGATAGAATAAAGCAGGAAGCAGCCAGAGAAAGCGAACAGGAATCTTTACAACTCTGAAGACTGTATCCAAAACAAACTGTTGATGTAATCACATCATCTCTGAACCAAGACGTGACCTGAAATCTTTGCAAAAGCATTACAAATGCTGATGTACAGATAAAATTTAACATTAAAATATGATCTATCACAGTTATGGAGGAAGGCAGTAGATTCTTGTGAGATACATCCAGAAACAACAAAAGGAAACCTAATGAGAGTCAGAGCAGAATTCAGCAAGCCTTACGTCGAAGTAATGTGTTCATCAAAAGACGCAGATGAGTCTGCACTTTCACCAACAGCACTGTCGTCGCCTTTTACTGTCCTTTCAAAGCAGCTAATACATTCTGAGGTTCTGCAAATCCCAGCAAACTGAACCTTAAAAATCCTGCAACTTGTAACTTGAAATATGGCAGAATCCTGCCTTACAGTTGATTTGCTTAATATAACAGGGTTATTAAAATGAATAATCTTCCAAGAAACTTTAATTACTACAGTAATAGTAGAGTGGTACTAAGTAATAAAAAATAAGAAGAATTTCATGGAGTTCTATCTGAAAAGGTAAGAGGGATGGTTTCATTTATGTAAAATATTGAGAAGGGAAGAACATGTGCTTAGGTGAAGGAATCAGTGCCATCTGTGCCTCTTCAACAGCTCTTGGCTGACAACCTATCTCCCCCACTCTGCTCCCTAGAATCTGTGATCAAACTGAATCAAGTAAATGGGCCTCCACAACAAGAAGCAGTCTCACTGCAAGATGACGATTAGGCAGGGCACGCTTGTATCTTCTCTGGTCTGCCTACAAACAGGCCCAGTGAGTCAGGAGCTCCAAACCACATTTCACTTTGCCTTTCCCAAGCAAAAGTGATTACAGCAGCCTACTGATGTGAATTACCCATACTGTCAATACAGGGACTGGGTCTATATAGGCATTCTGCATCAAGATCATACACAGACTTACAAGTATTCTTACTCCCTAACTACATGAACGGCTACCACTGTAATTCCGCTAAAAGGAATCTAGAGTTATCTCAGTATGACAAATGACAAGATTTAATTTTTCCTCTAAAGCTCTTAACAGCCATCACTGATGTTCTAATCCTGCAGAATCATCCATGCTTAGCCTTAAATCCAGGCGTATTTTCATTCTGTTAGACTACTCACTGATGCACTTGTTTATTAATTCAAAAAGTTTGCAGAATTGTGCTGCATTAGCAGTTGCTTCCATCCACTACCACTTTTTGTCTATTCCTTTGCCTCAGAGAGATCCACAGCTTTTCTACTTATCCTGAGAAATGTATATTTTACAAATTAACTACTACTCAGGAGAAGCAATACTGCAATCTTAGAAGGGAGCTGTACCAACAGAATTACTCTTTCAACCCATTTCAGGAGCTGACATCATGTTTCACACATTTTTAAAAGAAGCACAGGTGGAAAGAGCATCTGTTAAACAGAGAGGGACTCCTGCTATATTCCCACACGTGAGAGAGAGGTGCTTAAGGGGAAAGAAATTCATGCTGTTTGACCTCAATTATCTAACTGTGGTGCCTAAATTACCATACAAAACTCTCACTACCAAGCCCCTGTGCAGACAGTGAACCTCCAAAGAGCAACTCCGGGCACCTGAACCAGAGCCTCACCGCTGTCCTCTGAGCACAGAGAAATGGTGGTTTCTTCATTAAGCACCTGAAACTACACAGATAAATACGTAGTTAAAGCACTTCTCCACTTCTCTTAAAACTGGGATTTCATGGTGGTCTTTTGAACTACTGGGGAAAAAAGATTCCGCAGCAGACAGAGTAACACTGTACTTGGGACACAGCCACGTCCCATAAGCCCACTGGAATAAATTTTTTTCTTTCACTGCACGCACTTCTGGAACCAGCATTTCTATGTGCTATTTCTTCCATTTCCTTCTCCTCTCTATTAAGGTGTATGAGATACCCCAGCAAAAAGTTCATTTATTCCATTTCATTTATTAATTTGTCTTGATCCTTCAAAATATTTAAAATCAGGAAAAAAAGAAAAAAAAGACATATTAAAACCTGACTACATTTTCTGCTTGTCAATTTTAGAAGTGTAACAGAAGTATCAGAGAAATGGGAGTCTGTTTTTCAAGGAGACGATCCGAGCCAATCCAACGCTCCCTTTTCTCTTCTTTTTCAAGCTAGTAAATTGCATGGAGAAGAAACCACAGTAATACAAGCAAGTATCTTACATCTTACATCACACAATCTTAGTTAATTAAGACTTGCACCATTAGAAACCATGAACATAGAATGAAGAAATCTGGATGGTTTGGGTCTTCTTTCTGTCATCTTCTAGCACTACCTGGGCACCTGCCTCAAACAGTACATCCAACAAAATGAGTAGTACTACTGACATTAATCATATAATGATCTGTCTTTCACTGAATTTTACACTCAATACTCTCTATGCAGGGAAGATGACCAATTGCTACTTCAGAGAGTACTGTTAAGAGTTACTTTATTCCAAAAACAATTCTCATGCTTCTAACACGGAATAATTATTGCAGAATATACAATTAACATAGGAAATTATTCTGCTTAATTTCCTGGCGTAGTCTAAAGAGAAGATGATATCCAGGGCCTTGTTTCTTATGCTATCATTTAGTCTTATTTTTCTATTCTCAACTCTGACACGTACAAGTTAACAGAAGACAGTAGCAGATAAACAGAGCAAATTTGCAAATTGGAAATTTATTGCTCACATACACCTGAAATTTCAGAGGATTAATCCATCTGAACTGCACTGGTTTTCAGTACTTGAGCGGTTAGACTAAGTTCCAGCCAACACGAAAAAATGCAAGCCTGGCACTATGTCACCATGCTTTTTAAAACCTGGTTTTGCTCCCAGGAAGTCCAAGGACCAAGTCAACTGTTAGTATTCCTCCCTGAAAAACAATTTTGTGTCTATTTGGTACTATATGCCTATCATATTATTCCAAAGATTACCAAGTCATTAATTTACAAGCATAAATTATTTTCTTTCTAGAGCATAACAAGTACTGAAAAGACACTTGGAGGTGGTGGGGTGGGTTTTGGGTTTTTTTTTTTTGATTCGTTGGTTTTGGTTTGTGGGGTTGGGGGGGGTTTGGTTTTTGTTTGGGGTTTTTGGTGGGGTTGTGGGGTTTTTGTGCTTTTTTTTCTTTCCCCAAACAAATGACAAATTCCTAAAACTAGTGGTTTATCTCAAAAACACTGATAAGAATGGCACATGTAGTCATGACATAGTACATGCAGTCTCAGAACAAAATATTTCAAGTAAATGCTGGTAGACTCACAGCCAGAAAATTAACAAGCAAGCAGTAGTCCTATAGATAAGTTAACTTGCAAGCAGAACTTCCATCATTTACATAAAGACAGAGTTTATTTACCTATAACATTATTTTTTAATTTCTTTTCAGATTATACCAATTTTTCAGTTTCTTATTATGAAATAATATAACAACAGCACATAGCATCAGTCTGTCTTCATGTAACATCTTTTACTTGACTATTACTATTCTGCTTACATTTATGAAGAGCACTGATCAAATGTCCTTAGGAAAGAACCAGGTAAATATCCTAAGTACCGAGCACGCTTTATGAAAGAATAATCTCAAAATAAGTTGTCAAATGGTAAGTCTAACCTCACTCTGGAAATGAGCAAAGCTGGGGATATATGCAATCCAGTATTTAATCTCACTCTAAATGCAAACTGGCTTAATTTCTCCAAAATTGCTGTCAATTTGTTTTGTAATACACATTTGTTCTCTTAGTTTAAAAAACAGTATTTTTAAACTTAGTGGCTGACTACTATTAAAGAAAATGCCATATGGAGTACCTGCTGTGCACAGATTATAAAAGACAATATGAAGATGGTTTTTGTGACACACTCCACCCATAATCAGCCAGGAGTCTTAATCTTAAGAAACTTTCCCTTTGTAGAATCTATGAGAAAAGCAGGGGATGTACAGAAGACAATCATGAAAATCTTTTCACATGTATACTATAATAAATATGAACAAATATGGTTTTAGAAGTTCAAAGGAATGGCATTCTGATTTAGATACCCTATTTGCTGACACAGTCAACACACTCTAGTTTCTGCCTCTCTGCTCCCTTTTCATCCATGCAGAAGCCAGGAAATAGTGCTATTATATGCAAGGGGAAACCATGACAGGGGAGAGAGCAGGGGAAAATAATTTTCCCTAAATTGATTTGATTAACAGAACAGGTTTAGCATGCACAGCAACAACAATACAGGGTGATCTTCTTTCACTACCCTTTGAGGAAACACCATGATCAAAACATGCTGTACATTCTTGACAGATGCACAGTACACTCAACTTTTATATTACTGTTCTCAGACCCCGGAACACCAGCTGACTGTTCCTAGAGCAGCGGTGATCCCTATGAAGCTACTCACAAGATGGACCTGAGTACTGTTTCAGTGACTCAGAACAGACAGTTCTCAAGGTTGACGTAAGTGATTGCATAACCGGTCAAAATGCCCCTCAGTTTGCCATGGCTAACAATAGCCACAGGAAAAACTACTGTGTGACTGTTATGACTAGCAACACGTAAAAGGTCAAATGTTCTTGACCGCTTGCTCAGTTCTTTGTTTAAGATTCTTCACACTCCAGGCTTTTGTATTTTTAAGGCTTCTGCGTCACATCGCAGAATTTTGTCTTTAGAGTGATCTTATGGTAGAAAAGTGACAAAACATCTTTGAAGAATCAACTACTTCAGAACAACACTGTTGGAGAAGATGTTGAAAAAAAGTATTAAAAAGTCTTTGAGGGCATTTCTTGACTTTTAGTTTTAGTTGAGATATTAGCACATTTTTTTCTGCCAACTCATACCAAAGCTTTCAACGCTAGTTTAAGAGTGAAAAGAGCTGTTATTATCAATTTCTTCCAGAAAAGGTTACTTGGGAATTCATCAGAACAATTTAGCAGCACTGTAGAGTATGGGCAACAGAGAAGAAAATGCAAGATGGGTGGGTTTGAAACTCTGTACTAAAGGGAAAAAACACAACCCTGTAGTAGGGTTCAACAGGAAATTCACTTTGCACTATGTGATTCCCTACA
>NW_010271264.1:79470-81182 GCF_000690775.1 Eurypyga helias
TGATAAAGTCTTGTGAAAGAAAAAGTTTCAGGTAACCTTCCCGCTTCCATACACTCCTACCTGGTGGTCTTGAACCTGCAAACCTTCAATAACGTGCATATTTGAACCTCAGATCCCACAAACATAATGGAAGAAATCACTATTATCAAATAGCAAATACCAATTACCAGCATGTAATATTTGAATATACTGTTGCTTGAACCTTTCTAGAAATAACAATGTTTCTTCCATGAAGTTTTTGACAGTAAAGAAATTTCAGAAACTCATTTAGACCAAGGTTTGGCAGCATTTAACTGCCACATCATCTTCCCATAGAGCCTGCCATGGGGAAAAAACGTGACTGGTTATACCAGTTGTGGCAGTTTACTACACAAAAGATCTCTGTAGCTTTACCCTAGACTCCCTCTTTAGTGGTATTAATATACATCTTAAATCGCAAATTTACTCTGTTTAAGTCAATAGGCTACCCTATTCAAAGAGCAGTATAAAAAATTGCTGATGTCTAAATGAGATATTTCTGGACTTCATGCTAAGAACTTTAACTTCACTAAGAACTGCAACTCCTAGTTCAGTGCCATGCAGACAGCATTGTCAAGAAGTACTTCCATTCGCTCCTCAGGAACCCTGGATAGTCAAAGTGGAAAAACAGTAGATTACCCAAAAAATCAGATGAAAGACTATGACCAAACACAGCCTGCATTGCAGACTCCAAAACCCAGCCCACCATTTTCTCTGTCCAGCAGCCTGGAAAAGTGATCAAACACAGTTTTTTTTCCTTAAAACAACAGCCTTGTAATCCCAAACAAATAGGTGCTTCCTGGAAATAAACCGCCACTGTGGTTCAAAGCCAGACTTGCAGACAGGGGAAAAATATTACAACCAACCAAACAGAACAACTCCAATACCAAGCTTCCAAAATATCCATACAATGTAACTTGGGGGTTGAGGGTTAAATGACATATCCCTGAGATTACCCAATTCAGTTTCACATTTTTACATCTGTACTGATACAGAACTGAACTGCTGTTTCAAGAGGGTCCATACAGGACCTTGAGGCTATCAGCACTACACAAAACAGTGTGGAACGGGAGACATATTTATATTTGGTGCTGAACATATACACAATGATACTGATTAATAGAACAGCACAGTGCCCTTCACTCTTTCACTAAAAACTGACATGGTGTTCCAAGGTGTTTGGTTTTTTTTTTTATTACTTTAAATGACTACAGTAAATAAGCAACAATCACGTGCCAAGTGGATGGATGCAGATCAAATTTGATTATCAAAATCAACCTTTCATAAGATATAAGCTTTAAATCGTAAGTTTGGGGTGTGGGTGTGTGTGTTAATTCCAATTTCACTAGCTGTTAAGGCCTCGGTGCCTGGTTTAACAACGGACATTATCTTAGTGACAAGAAGCCCTGCCAGCCCTCCGAATACAGCAGGCCCGAAGCCCTCAGGTGAAAACAAAGGCCACCACCCCGGAGAGCGGCACACACGGCAGCCGGACAACCTGCGCCCCAGCCCGGAGCCTGGCAGCCCAGCCGGAAACCACTAAGGACAAGCGTCCGCTTTCCTCCCCATCCTCCTCGCTTCCAGCGGGCAGAGAGCCAGAGAGGATGTACGGGAGGAAAGGGAGGCAAAAACGGGTAAATGCAATAATCATGGCGAGATAACCGCACGGGGGGAGGGAGGGACGGGGGGAGGGG
>NW_010271265.1:0-61649 GCF_000690775.1 Eurypyga helias
GCCGGAGTTAAACCACGACACAGTCCAAGTTAGACCATGACACAGAATGACTTTATAGTCTGCATCAATCTTTCTGTGAAAAAAATTACTGCTTTGGATATTGTTTTCGACCTTATAGGACAAAAAGTATGTCAGTTGGCTAAAGTAAACCTCATCTCACTTGTATTCTTTCTTAAACTTCGAAAAAGCAAATGCAGTTCAAGTTTTTAAAAGACTCCTACATGTTCTTTTGTATTTAAGACCAACATCTTGTCAGAAATGTCTTTGTGCAGTGACTTCACTCCTGTTTGTGATTCCCAGGCTACACCATGCAAGAGGAAACCCTTTATTGATTGCTTTTGAAATTACATTTCTCAGCATAAATGCTTTAATAATTGACTGAATAAAATTACAGGTAACCTCTACGGGAACAGTTCCATTACAGAATGGTTTTTATCGTTTATTTGTGAATGTGTTACTCATTGGTAACCTCCCTCAGACAAAGTACTGGTGATTATCTTTAGATTTTGGAGCTCAAATTTAACAACTAATAAAGGGACATCTATATTGCAATAATAATAATAATAATATTCTAAAATGTTTCCATTTTTTGAAATGTAAGTGTAAGTGCTTGTTCTCAGCAGCAGCATGAGAAAAGTAATCTTGAAAAAGACCAAAATTCCTAGAATTTGAGCCAGAATTCTCTGAACATTATATATGTATACATACCTACACAAAGTATTAGGATTTAAATGAAATTTCTTATCAGCATTAAAAAAATCCACAGCCTACTGTAGAGTGTGAAAACTGGGAAACTTCCACTGAGCACTCTGATTACTTTTTTTTTTTTCCTCCAAGGGCTCCAACCCACAGTCATTTATTAACAAACATCCTAGAAACTCAATTTCCACATAGACACATATATCAAACCCTTATGAAGCCAGAACTGTTACTTCACTGCAACACATGGCTATGGAAGTCCCCAAGACATGATTTTTACATAGCTCTGCTGTACACACAGTCGAAGCGTTCCTTTGTCCAAAGTTAGTTGACAAAGTTAGTAAATCACAGCTACCTCACAAAGTATTTCTTTTGCCACTTTCCCTGAACTCAGTGTCTAACACAAGTCTATTCTAGAACAGGCAAGCCAAATATAAGGCTTGACAAGAATTCATTTATGACTAGACTGATATCACAGGAAGACAGCATCTCATCATACAGAGGGAAATCCACTTCCATACAGATTTACAGAAGATTTGTGAATGAGACCTACAGACTCTGTTCTTGTTTCCCATGCTGGCACCTTGGCAACTCACACATGTGGGACAGCATAGGAGTCCCCGCAGGCTCCTGGGCTGTATGCATCAGCCCCTTCACACCCACAGCCTAAGAGTAACACTTCAGGTCCAAGACTATCTCCTGTATCACAATCCTAGCACACAGTCCCACTACCAACCCTACAGTGGGGACACGTCACACGTGAGACTAATGCACAGGAGGGAAAATTCGTACCAGAATTTACAAAATCATAATAAATCAAACAGCAATTTTAAAATGTGTTCATTCCATACACAGTTCAATAGACATACAAATACATTTGTGTATTTAATAGAACTTAATTTGTTTCCAGTAGCATTAAAAGTTTTGCATGTGATCATCACTGGAGTGCACTTGTTTCAGCAGAGAAAGAACAATAATTGTAATTTATTATGGGCTATTGCTAATGACAAATCATGCAGCTCTATTACTCAGTCATACACAGCAACAACAAAATCAATCACCGCAGTCCCTTTGACAGTATTTGTCTGCTACTCCAGGAGAGCTGGTAGGATCAATATCCAACAGTACATGCTAACACAAAACCTGAGGCAAGACATATCGGAGTCATCTCTGTGGTTTTGCTTCTGAAACTTCATGTCTATGTGCACAAACAGAAAGTATAGACAGTTTCTCAGTTTGAAACTTTCTATTTAACCTAAGCTGCCTTCCTTTTTCCACCAAAGTAGGTTTCACATCAAACACACTACTACTACCCACATTTCGGAATCAAAGTGAAAACCAGTAATTTCCTAGGATAAATCCAGTTTGCAAATAAAATTTCCTATATATGCATATTTTCTTCAGATGCAGTTAGGAAAAATGAAGGCTTAAATTTGAATTTTTACAATGAAATATTCTAGAACTCAGGTTACAGTGACTATTACAAGGTTCCTTATCTGCTGAAAACAATGCAAGGCAGGCCAGTATGATGTGTCAAGAACATGCAAACAACTTCGTGTTCATTCAGTGCCAGTGTAGCTTCCTTGCTACATGAAATCAGACAAAAAGGGATTTTTGCTTGCTTTATTTTTTAAATCCTCACTTCTGAGGCAGCACCCCTTTCTAGCTGTTTTATCAAGTTTGTTGTTTCTACGATTTACCTAGTTGAAAAACATCTGCAGATTTCTCTTCATTAAGTAAAAAGGGTTGGGTCTGAGCAACAACATGGATTTATACAGCACTGAGACTTTTCTGGCTGCTATCCCAGGCAGCATTTAAAACAGGTGCTCTTAGGTACTTTTTTAATTCCTAACATTTTCTGCACTTAAAAACAAAAAATCATTGCAATAACAAACTTAAAAAAATATTCTCAGATTTAAGGCACTGAAAAGATGATATCTCAACAATACAATTAGAAAGAACCAAAACCATAAACACAGAAAAAACATTTGTGTCTTTGAATAGAGCTAGCCTGGTACCCAGTGTATAAGAAAAGGCACAAACATACAATTTAAATAAATGTAAAAGCCAAACTAACATAAAGCTGTTGAGAAAAAGGCAAAGTGACTGAATATAGCAGTCAGATCACTTAACATTGGCCCAACTCACTAAAAATTCATCTTTCTGATAGTAAATGTCATCACATTCATTTCACATGGTCCACCACACATCCTTTTCCTCCTACTTCAGCAAGGCAACAATGCTATTTTTCATCCACACTAATTGCAAAAGCCTTAAGGACAGAAGGGTTGTCCATGTGCAAGTGAAGAAAGTGCAGTGCTTTCTTCAAAAAAGACCTAAAAGAGAGACAGCGTGAAATAGCTTGGCATACAACCTGGCTTTTAAGAATTAAAAATAGTATGCATGCAAAAATCAGTGCTATCAAGAGTGTTGGTAATGTCCCCCTCCCAACAGATAATCACTTAAATTTTAATCTACTGTAAACTTTTTTTTTTTAAAAGTGTATACAGCTCGAGTTCAGGTTAAGCCCAGTTTTTGCAGTATGTTAGCAGTTTTCTGACATTAAGTGTATTCAGAAGCTTTGAACAAGTCACTGTAAATAGTTTTTCTATATTGTAACCTACTGAGTTAGAATGATCCACAATTCCTACATTTTGCATGTAAGTCCTTGGATTGTACTAAAAACTATTTAGTGGTTCAGCCTGCAAACTGAATTTGGAAGTGTCAAAACACAATGTCATTTTATCCATATTCAGAGTTCAAGTTAAACGTGCAGTGACTACTGTGTATCCTTACACAGGCTAAAGAGTAGGTTTTTCAATAGAAAATACACATAATCACAAAGTTCTTCAGTACTTCCATTGAAAACACTGACATCTAAAGCTCTTCAAACTGACATAAATTATGTAACATAAATCATCATTTCTTAAGCACAGTAAAAAAAGTGTGAACCCCTTTTAGAGCACTTGTGTACTTAGGAATTTGCTCTAAATGCCAATAAATGACATGGCTATTTACTTTAAAAATAACGCAACTATTCCATAATTTTTGGAATTTGACAATAAGTCACAGGTACTATTTAAAAAAATAACAAACACATTTACATTCCCTCCTGAGGAGCTCTTTACATAAAAAGATTGTGATATGAACTGCCTTGACACGTAAGGGGAGGGAATAACTCGGTGAATTTTTAATAGCCTTCCCTGCTCTCTGGGATGACGTCAAGGGATGCCTGCAAACCAAAACACACTGTGTAACGGTGTGGAGGAAACAACAGATAATGAGGATAAACGACAAGAGTAGATACCAATGGGTATATCGCCATGCCCGACCACTCTTTCTGACCTTATTCACGTCACCTCTGCTGTTACCTCTGCACATGCTCCCACCTACCTCCCCTCCCGCTCCTTCACAAATTGACACTGGCTTTCTGCACAGCATCGCAGCACGCACATATTGCCACGACTGTCTCTGAGGTGGGCTCACCAAGAGGTCTCACTTGAAAAGAGGAAATTGCAGTCAAAAGGAAAAAATTGAAAGGCTTCAATTTCAGAGGGAAATAAGGCTTCAATTAGAATTTGTTTTGTTTTTACTTTTATCTTATTGCTCATTCTACTTTTCCTTCCAAAACATAGGCTAGACAAGTGTTGAAGCAAGTTCCCCCTGCAATAAAATCACCTGCAGCAGTCTGGGAGACAGACCGTACACACTAATTCAGCCACGTAGCCGCAGAGAGTCCCAGGACCTTCTGCACCTGTCTCATTTAACAACAGAGAAAGAACAGTCCGTGGATCTTCTCAGTCTTCCACCCATTCAGCCTCTACTATAAACTCCTACCTCTGGATATCCAATGGAATTGGCAGGGTATCACACCCTTTGTCATAGGGATCTTTTGCAGTGCAGAACTGTCCCAGCTCTGCTGCAGGAGGGACTCTTGAAAGAAAAAAAATCTTTCCACCACAGAAAGGTAATGTGCAGTCTTCTAAATTAAAATTTAATATCCTTCCCCCCACCCCTTTTTTTTTCCCCCCCTCTTCGGAGTCCAAATATTTTTAAGCTTTACTTTTACAGATTTTCCTTCAGTGCCTACAGGCTGGCAAAGAACAGTAGATCTCATGAGTAAATAAACACCTTGAAGAATAAACAAAAGGAACCTTACACAATATTCTACCTCTGTAACTATCAGGAAACTCACTGTTCCAACATACAAATTTCATTCCTTTTCCTCTTTTGATGCCTGCAGACAGGTAACCAGAGGATGACCGTATCATTAACGTCTTGGCTTCTCAGTAACAAAGACATGCTGTAGGGTATGTGTACGAGGCATGTTCATATTTGCAAAATGTAAACGTTATCTAATTGAATCTGATAAAGTGGCAGAAGATAGGATTTCTGCCTTGGCAGCCTAACACTGAAACGTTATCATAAATTAGAGTAATAAATAACAGAAAGAAGTGTTTGTTCACTTAAACAAATGCTCAATGCATTCAGCCATTAGTATCCCCAGGAAGTGTTGCTCAAGCAATTCAAGTTCAAATGATTTGAACTTTACATTTTCACTTCTTACTGTAGCTGTTTTAATTAGAAGAAAATAGGTGAGTTTGACAAAGACTGTTTTTACATTTTAAAAATTTCTTCAACCGTACCACACAACATCCTTTATGGAGTGGGGGGGTGCCCGATTACATTTTAATAGTACAAGTTGATTGTTCTTGATGAATATTCTGCATTGTTTCTGACTGGCTAAGACTAAAATAATTTTTGAAATTATTGTAATAATTAGTATTTGTTATATATAATTGAATTTTGCTCTGCAATTATTTGCTAAACTTTGAGTAATTCAGATAATTTTTGCTAAATCGTATAAGAATCAGACTTCAGTTAACAGTCACCCAATTATTATAAATTATACCTAAACCCTGTTGTAATATATCTTCCCTAACAAAAAACTATTGTAATTAAGTTTATATAGTGTTCCTTATCATGATTTTTTCTTTCTGTGTAAAAAAAAACCCCAACCAATCTAAAGCCCTGATATGACCTGCATATATTACACATCTGTTAAATTTAGCACCACTCTTGTCTTGGACTGACATTCAGGGAAGACAGGGCACTGAATTGTTAAGTTTTAATTGGTATTTCTCAGAATCCCGTGCAGCACCTCCTCCTTTTACACTATCACTTGTGGATGGGGCTGGTACCAATGATTTCGCAAAGAGAGCACTTCATATTAGAGCCATTCCTGATTAACATTGCGCTTTACTGGTATTAAGTCATTTATTAATACCTAAAGAAACAAAAGAATATGCGAATGCTCTGCTATTTCAGAATTTTGGGGGGGGATGATCTTTAAAGTGAATCAACTCAAAGAGCAATGGTTTACACAGCCAGTTCAGAGAAGATGGTATGTTTCCTGGTTATGTCATTAAGAAATGCAAGCCACAGAGATAACAACTTCTTGCAATCAATGCAACTTTTCCCCCCCACTGACTTCAGAAAAGGAAAACAATCCCCAAAAGTAATGAAAAATTCTGTCAACGTGTCTCTGAGCTGTTCTAGACACATTTGGGTATATATTTATTAAGTATGTATTATTTGATCAATTTCTGATTCCTTCTCAGATGCTTTCATTGTATTTGCTTGTGGATAGGGAATACTAATAAATTCACAGATGCATAAAATTGACATATATTGAAATAACCAAAATGTTGCCAGTCAAGTCACTTTCAACTGCTAAAATCTACTTTACTTGCTTCCCTGTGATTTTTAAACAGCAGTGGTAAAACTGATCAAAGACTTTATTATTCCCATTCTTCCTGTTTTGTGAACCTACGAGCAATGACAAAAGGCATAACATAATTCCTCATGCCATTTAGTACTTCCTGAATAGAGAGTGCTTATCTCCACAAATATCAAAACAGAAATGTACTTTTTAAGTTCTGTGACAGGTAATCCATATTTGCCATGAAGAGCATATTATTCCCCACTGAGCCAGGTACTGGTGTAAAATTTACAGTTTAACACTATTTGCAAGTTGGGGGGGGGGGGGGGGGGCGGACGGACACCACACAAAACTCATCATTTATAGTATATACACATATATATAGTGTGTATATATATATAGTGTATGTATATATACACACACACACACACACACCCCTTTCCCCCCACCCCACCCCGGTATTAGCAAGTATTGGTTATGGCAAGTAATTGGGTGGTGGGCAATTTCAAAATACTAAATTATTATTTTGAGAGCTATTTTCATGCAGAAGAAAGGAATAGTTATCAGTTTTATGTCTAAACGAAGCACTGACAGAATGGCATCAAAACAACTAATGGCTGACACAACAACTAATTACCAAGGAACTCTCCAGTACAAAGACACATGCCTTCCATGATTAAGTAAGCATAACCTATCCAGCAGTCCTGGAAGGTGAAAAATAAGTCTCAACATATGCACATGCTCCATGGATATCGGTCTCGAATCCACAAAAGCTCAGAAGCTTGCGCTACACAGAATTATACCATGGGATTTAAAAAGTTTTAGCAATGTATTCACGTTATAAACAGCACAAAAGTTGTAGTATTCTGATTTTTTCCATTTGTGCATGAAATCCAGTTATCACAAAGTTCAACCATCATCAAAATGCAACCACCCTTTCAAGACCGGCAGAAAGGGTGTTATTGATCCACAACAACACTTGGATTCTGCAGAAGACATGCTTTTTGCTTATGCATGTGTTCACTGTCTTACCTATGAAAGTGAGGAGCTGATAAGGGAAAAAAATTCACTTTCCTTTTGTGAGCATCTCCCAGTTGCTAACTTGATTTGCAACACCCTTAATTCCCTGTAATACTGACAAGGTGCAGTGCTCCAAACTCCAGCATAGAGTGTGGTCTCTGCAAAGTCCTTGAAAAGGAATCAGTACAGCTTATCCTCAGATGGGCAAGTCTTAAGGTAGAAGAAGGTGGTAAAAAACCATTCAGCTGCTAAGTGATGTACACACACTTGTCTCATAGACAATCTGTCTTACTACATCCATACATTAGCCCTGGGGGGACGGGGGAGGGAAAAGTACCAGAGACATAGTATTACTTAAAAGTGCACAAAATGTTTTCCTCATAATATGATTTTAATAACTTTTACATGAACTCTGGATAGGGACCCACATTGAACTTGGTATCTACTGATTTTCTATTACGCTAACATGGACATATTTAAAAGCCTTTGTTTTACTCCAGAAGCATGGGTAATAATATTATCTCCTCGGGTGAATTATTCTCCTCTGCCTTTACATGCCTACAGGAAAGATCTGTGTTGGAATTAATTGACTATATTCCCTTTTTAGGGATATGGAGGAAAAACACAGATTTTAATTTTCTCAGTCAGTGCTCATCTTAGATACCAAAAACATGGCAGAGGAATCCTGCTCTGAAGCACGCACTTATCTCCACTAACTACAGAAGTCTGCGTGAGAAGCTGATCTACACACATGTATGTTGTAGACACCTACAGTTAGACAGAATGAAGGTCCATCTTTAGTAATTAAATGTTTTCTTAGAAACCCACAATATCGTGACTTTAAAGAACCATGCTTATTTCCAGACAAGAGGCATTCCTTGAAAATGGGATGCAATATTTCCAATATACAATGAGCTATTTGGTGTGCATACAACAACTTAGGACTATTTTATTAAAAAAAAAGACAAACTATTTTCTTACCATGGCAGGATCCATCCACCTCTTCATATCCTATACTGCAGATGCATCGTCCTAGAGGCACAAGCCAATCCCCATCTGCTCCACAATACAATTTTGGAGTATCACGTTCCTCAGCGCTCTTCACACAGGAGCCCCGTACTTCCACCAAAGACGAAGAATCAACCCTTGGAATAGTATCAGGAAACATAGCCAAGTTACGGACCGTGAAAGGGCACTTTTTGTAATAAACACGGACTGAGACCAAAGCAATGCATGCTCCAATGTCCTGAAAAGCAAGATAAAATCCTTTCTTGTTTATTGGCCCCACCTCACGAACTTCTGTGTTGAGTTTAAGAATGCGGTCACCCAGGTCCATCTGGGTAAAGCTCTCATCAGCTGCAATAGTGTCAATTTTAGTGTACTGGTTTGGCTTGAATTTTACTCCATGAGACTCATCTGATTCGATGTAGTAGAGATTGAAAGTTTCCTTGCAGGTTCCCAGTACCCATGGAATACTGTTGCAGTCCCTCAGGGTAAACTTCATTTCGACATAAATTTTCTGTGCAGCATCACGAGAGATCCAGTTCGTTCGAAGCCAGTTGTTTTGGTTTGGTTCCATCACATTACAGACCTGGTAGGTATGAATTGGACGATTGTGTTCATCCATTTCAGTTATGGCATCCCACTGAGAAGAAAACAAAATTGTTTACGAATGGAGAAAAATATGTATTATGCTTATGCATACACAGAGAGCCCATGCATACACAGAGAGCCCATGCATACACGTGTGCCCCATGTATGTTCACCTATGCCTTAAGAATATTTACTTTTAGTTTAGCAGAAAGACAGTAGTTTGAAGCAAATACCAACTACGGAATGGTACAATAGGTTTTATTTCAGTTCTGTATCCAAAAGTAATGTGTCCCACCAGAAGTTTTGGCATGGCTTTTAGCTGTATTCTTGTCTCATGACATTGACATCAACACAAAAGCCTGTTCACAAATGTAACTCAAAATGTCAGACTACATTGTTTAATGCTATGAAACAAAGATATAAATATGCTAGACTGTGATTGTGAATAATATAGAACAGATTTATTATGAACATGTATTTAGTTACAATTATTTGCCTTGAAAAAAGATGCATAAGCTTAAAATTGAGAAAGCAGAAATTGAAAATTTCATGAAGTGTTTTTACTCTCGCCAACTTCCTCAAATTTTGAAGTTACTTTGGTTAAATTCATTGTATGGCATTTTAAAATTCTGTATTACTTACATACAGGTGTATACACATAACATGCCAAAGCACATGTTCAAATTATGCAATTCTGAGTACAGAAACAAGACATGGGCGTTATACATCATTGTTCAAACACAAATTAAAATTGTTAGCCCCATGATACGTCAACTCCATGCATTTTTCTGCTCTACCAGACAGAGTATTAATCTTTTTTAAAAGTAAATTTACACTCCTGAAGACTCATTTTGACTACTTGAGCAGCAGACTATTCATAGTGCCTACTTACTTTACTATTACAAAGAAGGTACGGTTGGCCTGTGGCCTACCGGATTAAGGAATTGTAGAAAGTACAAGTTCAGTTTACCATTTCTAAGCAAAAAAAAAAAAAAAAAAAAGTATCACCATTTAGAAACACTATGAAAGGAAAGACTTGATCTGTTCATCTTTTTCTATGAAAGACAAAGATATTACTTAAGAGTTAGGTCCTCATTTTCAGAAAAATTCCCAGACATCAGGTGACTCAAAGCTCATGTGACCATGTAGAAAGAGTTTGCTTTACTTCAGGTTTTAAGAACAAATAGTGTCACAAAACAGCATTGTGAAACATGCACCTCTCCAAGACCTTTCAGACAATCTTAAGGTAAAAAAAAAAAACACCAAAAACCAAGAAACACAACACTAAACCACACAACAATAATACGGGGGGATGGCTGGGGGAGTGGGAAGTGCACCTCCTTCTCTAGGAGTGAACTCATTCATCACAGCGAAAGCAGCAAGGGGGAATAATAAAAAACACAACAACAACAAAAAACCCCACACACAAACAAAAAACCAACCAAACAAAAATAATAGTAATTAAAAAAACCCCAACCAAACACTCCTAAAAAAAAACAACCTGTCACTACACTGGTCTGAAAATTTTTATTTTAAATGGTGGCTGGAATTCATGTGGGAAAAAAGAATTCCAAGTGCTGCCAGATGCAATCAGAGGATTAGGATTCCTGGTCACTACAGCATGCACCTGGGAGCTATGCAGAAAAATAGAGTAAGTGAAGGCCTTTACCAGGCCACCATTTCTGGGGATTCTTCTTACCACATCAAGAACAATAACCTCACCTGAAGGTCCTGTCCCAAAAATCACAAAATATCTTCATAATAGCCCGAAAAGGGCAAATACTTGGCAAACAATCTGCCAACTCTTAATAGATTCTCATATGGCCAAGGGCTTTTGGCCTCTGTAATTATTGAATTGAATGATAGAGAACTAGCTAGCACAGACCTCCTCATGCCATTGCCCCCGAATTGGTTTTTGAACTACAATCAGAGTCTACTCTGTAACAAGCAATACAGCAACCCATGTTGATCCTAACTTTGGGAAGGGAAAGGGGGGACTTCCATGCTTTGGTGGGCTGGGTCCCCTCCCTTCCACCAAGCATGAGCCCACACAGATTGAATTGATTCATGAAGGACTCAAGTAAAGAGGGGGGAAGGGATGGAGGAGGAGAAGGAAGGAAAAATTCTTATTACAATCCATAGATCCAAGCCTTAAAACCTCACCAGAAGAGGTTCTTTAAAAACAAGAGAGAGAGGTCTCTCAACTGCTGATCCTTGTTCTGACTGCCATGTCTGTTATATGAGCCAGGGACACACCACCTTTTTCTTCATATATAACATGTACTATAAGTTTAAGCATTATCAGACAAATGTGTTACACATGAATATAACTGCTGTGTAGGTTCAGAAAAATACCACCATAGAATGACAGAATGGTTTGGGTTGGAAGGGAGCTTAAAGACCATCTAGTTCCAACTTCCCTGCCATGGGCAGGGACACCTTCCACTAGACCAGGTTGCTCAAAGCTTCATCCAGCCTGGCCTTGAACACTTCCAGGGATGGGGCATCCACAGCTTCTCTGGGCAACCTGTTCCAGAGCCTCACCACCTTCTCCGGGAAGAATTTCTTCCTGATGTCCAATCTAAATCTCCCTGCTTTCAATTGAACCCCGTTACCCCTCGTCCTGTCACTACAGGCCCTTGTAAAAAGTCCCCCCCAGCTTCTTTGTAGCCCCTTCAGGAACTGGAAGGCTGCTATAAGGTCTCCCCGGAGCCTTCTCTTCTCCAGGCTGAAGAAGGAGCGCAAAAGGTTTTCTGCACTGTGTGCATCAAACCACATTAAAACCACATCAAAAAAAGGATGAACTATAAGAACCAGAGAGGTCTCTTACCAAGGGGTGGGGGAAACAGGGAGGAGAAAGGCAAAACAAAAGACTAGTAAGTAGGATGACAATGTAGTTTTTAAAATTCAGAACAGTCTTCAAAACCAGAGTAAACAGGTTTAAAGCGAAAAAGCCTCAACATACTAATGCTTCTTTAATTTATATGTATAAAAATATTCAAAATATCCTCCCCCTACCATAAGATTCTTCAGAAATATTTATGTATTCACTTTGAATCGATATCTTCATTTGAACTTAGAAATTAAATCCCTGAAAAGTTTGCTACTAACCATAGAGTTAATAATATAAATCTATTACTTCTGCAGGAATGTAGAGGCTCATCACATCAATAGCTGGTTTAAAAGAATAAACCAAGACGGATTCAAACATGGACAGTGCTCTAGTTTGTTCAAAGCAGGCCTTGCATGCTTCTTGCCCGTGCCTTTCCACTATGCTCCCAGATAGCCTTCTGACAATTCCCAGTTTACAAGAATTCATGCATTGCACAAGAAAAACATTTAAAAGGCATTTACAAAAATATTTAACAAAAGTAGTAGTCTAATGAAATATTAAAAAAGAAAAAGCTTAACAATTTATGTTTCAAACTAGCCATTGTACTGACAGAATGTATAAGGGATGCTTCTAAACACAGCTGTGAGTGACATGCTGGCATGTGCTCTCAATTACCAATCCCGGATATTGGAGTACAATGAGGTGAATTCCACCACCTTAAAATGTCAGTGTAATTTCTTGAAAAGTCTGACAGAACTCATTCTATGATAATCTCTGACAAGGGCATATTCTTCCTTGGTGAAATAGTCTGCTTTCAATTTTAGACAAGTGTTGCATTTTTATTCTGATACCAAAAAAAAAACCAAACAAAACAACAACAAAAAAAACCCCACACAAACAAAACACCAAACCACAGAAAATATTAGACAATAGCCAATTCAGTGCTGACAACAAAAAGCCAATTTATCAAATAAAAACGAATTTTCTTTTGGATGTATTTAATATCATCGCTCCTAATTAATAAAGTGAAATATATTGATAAACATTTTAGTTGTGCAAAACTATTCTTCACATAAACCTTAGGAGCCAACGAACAGAAGGATGTCATTGGTGATGTTTGCACAACAATGTGGTAGCTCCCCCCCAACACCTAACTCGACTGATACACAAAAGCTGGCAGAAGCTGTCTGGTCTAGACAAGCCGACAGTTCAGACTTCCTTCAAACTGAGCCTCTTGGCACCCCAATGGACTATACTCTTCTCAAAAATGTTGATTATATTCCCTTAAAACGAAGAAAACTTCTGATAATTTTATTGGAAGCAGCAGCAGTGTAGTTTTTTACAACTGGAGTTCCAGGACCTATGAAGAAGTGTCAAAAATACAGTCTGGATGAAAGATTTCAAAAACCTATTTTAACATTGTAATCAGCAGCAGCACGGATAAGAGGTTACATTTTACTTTCACGTGTGGCATAAAGGAAGAGAAAATGTCACTAAAATAGAACAACATGGAATTTGAAGATTGGTAGAAGTAAGATTTTAAGATTACTTGTCACGTTCAAGTACAAAATATAAGATTAGACTAAAAACCACACTGAGATCTTAGATAAAATCTCAGCTGTTTTCATATCTCTACAAGCTACTTTACAGCCTGTTTCATTTTTAGAACTTCACTAATATTTAACAGCTGTACAGAGAACACTATAAAGAGCAAATTACCCCATTTCAATCTTGTATTACCTATGTATAATACTGAAATCTGTTTTTAGTGTTTCTCACTTTTGTTATTTTAAACACTACAGCTTTACAAAATCAGCGAGAGCTATTTATTACAATTCAGTAGATTGTATCACCAAAGAATTTATGAACATTACAAAAAGAAAAATTGCATTGCACATATTTTATGTTACTTTTAAACACATTACTGCCTGATAGGAAAGATCACAGAATGGTAGTGGTTGGAAGGGACCTTTGGAGATCATCCAGTCCAACCCCCCTGTATAAGTAGGTTTACCTAGAGCATGTTGCAGCAGCACACATCCAGGTGGGGCTTGAATACCTCCAGAGCAGGAGACTCCACAACCTCTCTGGGCAGCCCATTCCAGTGCATTCCCTCAGAGCAAAGAGGTTCTTCCTCATGCTGAGATGGAATTTCCCGTGTTCCATTTAGTGCCTGTTGCCCCTTGTCTTGTCTCTGGGCATCACTGAAAAGAGTTTGGCCCCATCCTCTTGACCCCCACCCTTTAGATATGTTGCATTGGTGAGATCCCCTCTCGGTCTTCTCCAGGTTAAACAGACCCAGCTCTCTCAGCCTTTCCTCATCAGAGAGGTGCTCCATTCCCTTGATCATCAAATGTCTTGGTGATACCATTCTACAGAAAAGTAAACAACAGTGGACCAGTTTCAACCTGGTGGAAGCACTCAACTTCCCTTAAGACTCACAGATTCTCAGAGTAGAAGGGGTTGGGAAGGACCTCTAGAGATCATCTAGTCCACCCCCCTCCAGAGCAGGATCCCCTAGAGTAGATCATGCAGGAACAAGATACGGAAGTTACTTCAACAAGTTCTGAACTCGGCTGTTATCTTTAAAACAGTCAGCCTCTTAAGTGAGGCCTTACCAAGGTGAGATTGTGTTGCTTAAAGAAAAGGGATATTCAATGGACGATTGGCATGATTTACCTAGTACTAGCCATACACAACAATTGATTTAAGGAGGCAATGCAGAACAGAAAGGACCGAAAAGGTATTAGCTCTCCCTGTTGTCACCTCCCAGCCCTCTGTAGCAGCACTGCACAGTTGCATGTTCCCACATCAACCACCAGCTCCTCTTCAGTTTCCAGATCCAGGTGCTACCTACAGGGAGCAGCAAAGAGTCATGGCACTGCACCAGAAGTGGGAAAAGTGCACGTTTTCCCATGTGAAGACCTGCACTTCGGAATTTTATCCACCATGTCACTTGAGCCTCCCATTTCCCATGCTGGCAACCTCCGTTGTGCCATGTTCTTAGAGATGAGGCCAAGCAGATTCTCCCCATTCAGCAGCAGCCTTACTTGTGCTTGGAGAATTCATTACAATATATTTGTCAAACTGCTCTAAGAAGCTTTTCTATTTAACAGACGTAGTTCTATCAAGCAATTGAAAATGCCTATTTCATAGGAGTTGACATCTAGGTAACTTCATAGAATCACAGAATAGTTTGGATTGGAAGGAGCCTTTAAAGGTCACCTAGTCCAACAACCCTGCAATGAGCAGGGATATACATCTTCAACTAGATGAGGTTGGTCAGAGCCCTGTCCACCCTGAGACAGAGTGGGGACAGCCACCTCTCTGAGCAACTTGTGCCAATGTTTCACATCCTCACTGTAAAAAATTTCTTCCCTATACCCAGTCTAAATCTATCCTCTTTTCGTTTAAAACCATTACTCCCTGTCCTTTTGCAACAGGCTGTACTAAAATGTTTGTTCCTATTCTTTCTTCTAGGCCCCTTCAGGTACTGGAAGGTGATAAAACATCTCTCCCTCGAGACTTCTCTTCTCCAGGCTGAAGAAGCCCAACACTCTCAGCCTTTCCTTATAGGAGAGGTGCTCCAGCCCTTGGCCCTTCTCTACACCCTCTCCAACAGGTCCATGTCTTTCCGCTGCTGAGGACTCCAGAGCTCGATGCAGTACTCCAGTTCAGGTCCCACGAGAGTGCAGTAGAGGAGCACAACCACCTCACTTGATCTGCTGGCCACATTTCTCTCAATACAGCCCAGAATACAGTTGGCTTTGTGGGCTGCAAGCATATACTGGCAGGTTCTGTTGGGCTTCTCACCAACCACCACCCTCAAGTCCTTCTCCTCAGTGCTGCTCTCAATCCATTCACTGTCCAGCCTGTATTTGTGCTTGGGACTTGCCCAAACTATGTGCGGGACCTTACACTTTGCCTTGTTGAACTTCATAAGGTCCACACCGGACCATTTCTTTAGTTTGTCCAGGTCCCTCTGGAGGGCATCCCATCCCTCAGGTGTGTCAACGGCACTACTCAGCTCGGTGTCATCTGCAAACCTGCTAAGGGTGCACTCAGTCCCTCTGTGTCATTAAGATATTAAACAGTATGAGTCTCAGTATGGATCCCTGCAGTACACCACTTGTCACTAAGATGCATCTGAACAGTGAGCTGTTCACCACTACCCTCCGGATGTGACAGGGTAAGTACCAGGTTACTAGAGTTACAAGCAGCAGTTTTCCATGCAGAGAGTTGAAGGATAAAGTTGTGCCCAAAAAGAACACAAAATAGGAGACTGGGGAAGAGAAAAAAAAAAACAACAAAAAACCCTCCCCCAAAAAAACCCAAACAAACAAACACCACCAAAAACCACAAACAAACAAAAAAATAAAACCACACCACTATTGCCTTCAGCCACTCTGGATTTGACTACCTCCCGAAGCAGCCTTGTAAAGGCAAGTCCTCAACAGTATGAGGTCTTACTACCTACCTGGTAACAGAGAAAGATTTCTTTTTAAAAATCAAGGAAAAAAATATGTAAGGTTCATACTACAGAGACCTGGTTTGCTCTATTGGTTTTCAGAGAGCAATTTTGGAAGCGTAGCTGTCCACCACTTATTACACAAAAACACAGGCTGACATTTAAACCTGAACTGTAGCAATACAATTTTTTGATGTATATCCCTCGTTGCCCACAGATGTCCACTTGGATCGGATCAGACTCCTAGTAGTAAAAGGGATGGACTATGTTTATTATATAAAACTGCTGCGATGGAGATAGTTACAAGTGTGTCCACCCAACTCATATACCCAAGGACAGTTAAGTAAGTTAAGTAAGCACTTCCATATTTGTGACATCCAATGAGAAAAGAAAAAAAAACACTGTCTACTTTCTAATATTTTAACTGGTTGTTCTACTTTGCTAATTATTCTTCTAAATTAGTGCATTACTCGTTTTGGTCATCTGTATTTGCAGTTCTCAGCTGCACATCATCTAATGACATCTACACGTGAATCTTCACTTTCAACTGCTAACTACTGACAATCTTTCAGATCCCATTTCCATGGAAACAAGCTAAATGGTAGAAATAAAAAGAGAGTTTTTAAATTTTTAAGTTTTTTAAAATTCCCTTATACTATCTCCAGCAAGATGATCTCCATAGAAATGGATCAGAACAGTCTATGCTAGGGAACAATAGAGAAGGATCTGCACTTGGCACACACAGCTGCTGGCTGCAAATGCAGATTTAAACATCTAGCTGCTGTAATGACATTCAAGTAAAACCAGCTCTGCCATATAACAGAATTGCAGAAAAAACCCAACTTCTCATAAATTAAGGTGCTTAGAAAATATACATTTGAAAACACAGCATTTAAAACTTGACAATGAAAACAGCAAGATTAAACAACATTAAAGGGAATGACAGAATTTATGTAAGTTAGAGGTATTTAGTTAATATTTTTCCCCATTTCCTCTAACTTATTTTTGTTTGACTTCACCTTTTTTTTTCCAAGGCCTAAAGCTCCGTATGTGAAAATAGATGCTCAGATCTCCGAAGCCCGGGAAGACAAGTGATAATCCTGAACTTACCAAATGTGCCTATTAAAAAAAGCGGCAGACAAAACTCCACAGCTATTCATGTATTTCCTAGCAAGTACAAGTTGGCATAGCTAGCAAAATAAAACTGCAATTAAACTACTTACAGTCTTGCATTTAAATCGAGCTGATTTAAAGTTGCCTAGGGAATGCATACAAACGTATACTACAGATTAGCTCTGTAAAACTATAACTACTACTGCAACACAGGCTCAGAGGAAAATGTGACATCCCTTTTCTATGTAAGCAACAGCATACAGGAAGAGACTATGACAGTCAATGGCAAACCTCTCATAAGATCTGTAGAAGTAAGTATATTGAAAAGGGAAGAACAAAATCAGAACTAAAAAAAAAACTAAGCAAAGAACAACCAGGGAAACATAAAGCAAGAGAATACAGGGGAAAAAGGTGGAAGATTATTCTTTGTTCTCCAAATGCAAGGGTTAGTCTTGGGCTGTGGAACAACTGCCCTATGGCTGAAGTAGCCAGGATGCCTCAGAAAGCTGTTAATGCACCCAAAACTGAAAATCCAAAACAGTGAGTTGTTTTTCTGTTATTTACATGAAGCACTGAATACTGAACAACCATGAAGATGAGCTCCTCTAGATCATCCTACTTTGCTCTGGAAACTGTTTTGGTTCATAGGAACGTTTTCTTCAGGCAGGCAAGATTAGGATCTGGTGAGATGGATGGAGCTCTGGAATCCAAGTGAGACCAACTTCAGATACATGAAACTATGACTCTCACTTGGGGATTAGCCAGTATAGGACTTCGGGATGAGAAGGCAAAATAGGACAGCCTTGCTCTAGCTTTGTGAAGTGCATTGTGGCTGTTTCAGAAAAGGGAATCACAGGTCCTGAACATGGAACTTTGTGCATACACCAGAAAAGATCAAGGTGCAAAGGAACATTTATGCTTCAAAACACGTAATCTGATGTAGGGCTCAAACTACTGAGGCAGTCAATCCATTTGACTGACCAGAATCTAGACAGCAGTATCACTTTGTGCACAGCAGTATAACTAATGAAAGTCACTCATGGAATAATGTTTCTGCTGTTTGGATACAGCAGGGAAAGTATAAAACAAGAGCTGCAAATAATAACAAGTCACCTTTCCTTCTGTTCTAGACTGTACATTGTACAAGGCGAAGTACATTCAGAAGAGGGATACATAGAAAAACAGAAAGCAAACCAAACAAGAATTCACACATACATGCATATACACGAAGGCTGTTTATAACAAACTGGCATCTAATTGAAGCCAACCGCTGACGTATAAAACGCCATTCTCCTCACTACTCTGGAACAAGACCATTGTTTCCCTGAATGCGTTATGGACTATAAAAGACTCAATGACTTGCATCAAGGATCTGCAGAGACAGTGTGCCAGACTGATTTTCTTTTTAAATGAGACACACTAGCATAACCTCAGCAGGTGGTGAGAGATGCCACAATTCAGTGGTGAGAAGTGCTACTGATCACCTTTCCAAAGGCATCACATATCTGTGTAATGCAACACTTCCAATGTATTCAGAATTGAATGGAGAAGTGAGAGTAGAAAGTCTATACCTTTTCAAGGTACTATAGCTCTTTGTACCCAACCCTCCAGCGTGCCTTTCAAAATCTGCCTGTGTGCCATCTTTGGGACCTGAACCATAGAGTGATGCCATATGTTTTACAGAAAAAATAATGGTAAAATAAACATATAAAATGGTGGTTTACAGGTATCTTTAACAGGAACAGAGCTGGATCTAGCTAATCACAAAAGCTGTGTGCTACAGTTATCAGAGAGGCTGCTAGCATCTGCAGAGGCCCTCTGCTAAGGCAGAGCACTGAATAATGCTGATCCTGGCAAGCTAATGAGAATAAGAAGTTAGCAATCCTCACCTGCCTGAACAAGACTTGTGGGACTAACTCAGAACACATGCAGAATGCAAGAGCTCTAAACAGCTATTCAATTATGTGGTGAAATACATGGATCTGTTGTGGAATAACTGGCGTGTATATAAGAAACAAGTTTGTCACCCATTAGTAAATAACAGATATCATGACTTTGGGAATGCTGCACAGTAGCTCACTACATCAGCTATGTGGCCTTGGGAAACTTACTGGATCTTTGAAATAATGTTATGATAGACGTTTGTGTTTCCAGGTATTTAGAAAGAGACAGACAAGAGGAACCTTTACAGAAAGGCACATCAGCAATCTCTACATTTGAGTTCAGAAATTTCTACAAATGCAGAGGTCACCTATTAATGCGACTCAGCTGTTTGTGACCAGCTCTGTGCAGCCACATCAGTACTGCACTGACTCCGACCCACGAAGCCCCGTGGTACCAGAGCAGGTCTGCAGACTCCCCTCCTGCCATAGCCCCATTTCCCATGCACCTCAACCCTACTGACTGGTTTAGTCTGCTCAGAAGCCAGAACATCATCAGGGCAGGAAGAAACACTTGGTAGAATATATTCTCAGCCCTCAGTTTGAGAGCTGACCTTGTCCGCTTCATGATTTAATGCATGCAGTAACATGGGTCAAATGACTGCTTTTACCAATAACCTCTTCAAGAAGTTGTGCACTGCACCAAGTCACAAGTCAGACTTAAATGCACGAAGTTCCACTTATTATTTGACTTTTACTTGCTTTCCAAGCCTTGAATCTTCAATTCTGATATTTGAAATTCCCCTTCAGCTGCAGGAAGATCCTCCTCTGCATTTACCACTCCAGGAAGCAGAGCTTTCAGTGAATACCACAGAACCACTGCAAATCAGCAGTCCTGGCGATGCGCACCCAGAAAGTGGACGATGACTCAGAGTTTCCCATTTTCCTTTCCTGACTAATTGCTCAGAGAAAAAAACATTTCAGTACCAGTGATGGCAGAAACTGTATAACTAACTCTGCAAGCTCCAGGTTGGAGCTCCCACTGAAAAGCAGTGGATCTCAGAGTCTAATTTTATGTGGGCATTGGCATATTTAAATTGCTGCAATTAGCAAGCAGTCAATGAGATTAATATGGATGAAGTAAAACCAGTAAGAATATCTATCCATTTCTTCTTCCTCTCTCTGATTCTTTCCTAAAGTCTCTAGTGTTTAAAAAGGGGAAAAAAAACCCTGAAAAGTCTTATTTCTTATTGAATTAGCACTAGCCAATTAGTGTTTTTAACTGAAAGTATAACAAATAGAAAAATTTAAAAATAATAATTATACAAAGCAGCTTTTCATCTTTGGAGTGCTTTACAAACGCTAACACATTAATTCAAACTAAGCCATAAAACTAAAAAAGCAAAACTACAGATAACGAGAGGAAGGTTAAGTGACAGATCACTGATTTTTACCAGCACGTGCTGCAAGTTACAGCAATGAAGAGCTTGCTGCATCAGCGTGGACGACTTTATCTGACACCACACATACCCACATGAACTGAAACACTGCCACTTCAAAACTTCACTGCACCACAACAATATTCTTTTGAACACATTACTAATGGGCTCCTTCAAAACTGCCCTTCATTCCTCTCCAACTGTTGTGCTACCAGGCGAAATGGAGCCCACTCCTGCGGCACAGACCTGGCTGAGATATCCAATATCCAGCTGTTGATGAACAGCCAAAGACTTGCAGCTTTTACCGATCACCTCATGCTTTTCACCACCACCTAACAAGAGTTATCCCTGTGATTCACAACTTTGTTTTATTTCCAAGATACTTATCCCTTCCCAACAATCAGTATCAAAAGGGGTAAATCCAAGATTAAAACTATGGGAATTATTAAAAATAAAAGCTTTTATTTATTGGCTTGCAAGTGATCATGTTAATATACACAAGTGAAAGCCAAAAGCAATGGCATCACATCCTACCATTTAACTGATCCAAAGCAGGAGCTGAGGAAAGCAAAAAGGGAAGAGAAATGAAGAGAAAACAATCACAAATGTTTTTCAGCAACTCAGTTTGTTCATGCTTCCCATGTAATTGCTTATTTACTGAGAGCCTGTAAAGTAGTATTGTCTCCCGGGGGAGTCCAGGCTCAGTCATACTTGTTAAAATGTACTGGAAGAAAATAACCTGCTACCCTTCCCTGTTGCTTTGTCCTTTCATCCCATTCTGAGCACACAAATGGAGGAAGCATTGAGCTCTTAATAATCCTATACTACATGTAAGCTGGTATTGAAAACACTCCTTTCGCTGGAGTACAGTATCATCAGAGCAACCTCTCAGATCTCTTTTTGTACATTGTACTTCATTCTTCACATATGTCAGAATAAGAAAAGATAGGGACTATGATAATGAATTCATATGCTCTTTCAGCCTCCCCCCTTCCATTACCCCAATTTTCAATTAGAGAAAAAAACAAAGTTTCCAAATCAATTTCTGTCAAAACTAATTATAGTAAAATGAAATTTTCTCCTTTACTCCATTTAGTAAAAATCAGTAAAAATTACTAAATTTAGTAAAATCAATATTCCCTTTTACTATAGTAAACTATATGTTTATATGAAACATTATTCTGTCTACCAAAATAGTTTTATTCATAAACTGTATAAAGTGGATCCTCTCTAATCTTTGTGTTGCATGCACAACTTGGAATTACAGGATGCAGGTTGAGCACTATTTTGTTCATGTCTGCACGTTTGGCTGAGTAAGCCAGGCTATCTTCTTATGTAGGCTTACAATCTCTTTAGGTTCTTCCAAATTAGAAAACAGCTACAAGGTATTATTTTGATGGATAACTTCCTATGATGACACCTGGGCAGATCTTTATTAAGTCTGTTTTTCCATAGGCCTGTTATTCAGAGTTCTGAAGGTAAAAAACTATACAGAGGGAGTGGTGGAGAGATGCATGTATTTACTTGCTCTTTTTTAGGTTCACCATTTTCTTAGAAAAACACATAATTCCCCTTAAGATACATCCAACAAACTTGGCCTTTCACAAGGACCCTATCTGTAACATGAAGCATCACTCACTGTGTTAGGAGCATGTTCTGGGTAAGTGAACTGCAGCTTCCAGGATGGATTTCTCAGTGATGGATAAAGGATGTTTATGTCTTCATCTTTTATCCTTTTGAAGGGATGGGATAAACATAGAACTAAAAATAAAAGCTAGAGATGTCCCACCATATCAAGTGATTTACCTCCACTGACCGTGACACCTAATGAAGGCATCTTCGCTGTACTCTTTTCTGGCAGAGATTTTGAAGCTTCTTCACAGAATAGTCCTGTAGAAATGATCCTTTTCTAGCCTACGCAACATTAAATGTCCCACCCTTCAACAAATAAGTATGTGTTTCAGTTATGTTATATACCAAAACAAAACTAGAACTTGAGTTTAAGTATTTCTAGCTGTCCAATTAGGTAAATAAAATTACCAACATGTTAGCACCTCACAATTCACCCCACCAGTTGTTTCAGGACCTTTTTGTGAGCAAAGACCACATGGCTGCGTCATGTGTCTGGCACAAAATTCATGAAGAGACTTATAAAGAAGATAGGAAGAAAAAACATGTAGCTATAGCAAACTCCTAAAAACCTCTTACAAACTACTAAAATAGGCTACTCGGTGGAATTCTGAGTGCTTCTGTTCGAGAGCAACTCCATATTTGACACAGGATAACAAGCTTGAGCCACAATTTTCATTTATGAAGCACACAATTTAGGACAAAGATATTTAAACTGGACCTATTTGCTTTTAACTCCAAGAGCTACTTAAACATATGTTGATGGTTTTTAGTTAATTCTTTTCCTACCTTTTGGAATTTATAATTATCATCCTTATATTTTCAAGATTCTGCAATAACAAGGGTAGCAACTGATTTTCATTATCTTAAGTACAATAAGATCTTTTTCACCTAACTGAAACCTAGAGCCATATCTGGACCCCACTGTAGATAACATGGTTTGCAGACATGTTGAGCAGCCACAGCCTAACAAGAAATCACTGCAGCTATTGATGGTTTGCAGACATGTTGAGCAGCCACAGCCTAACAAGAAATCACTGCAGCTATTGATGGTCATTGAATATCAACAGTTATCAGGTTCTTCTATCATTTATCAAAAGAAATATTATACTTCACATGTTTTTCTTCAAGAATTTTTTCTTTCTGTTGTTAAAACTCCTCCCTTCTTTATTACGTTATAGTTGGACATAACTGTTGTGATATTAGCCCAATGTCCCTACTGAATATATTGCCTGCCAGCAGCATGTGTTTTTCACATGAAGATAAAATACATTTATGTTAATTTCTGAGCAGCAAACAGAAGGAACAGATTTTTTTGGTATATGTCTTCACAGGGTTTTTTGGATGAAAGACACTAGCAAGATTTTAGATTTTTATTTAGAATTTCTATGTCAGCAAAGGTATTCACAAATTTTAGTTAAAATAAGATAGTCATGTTTCATTTAAGAATCACTGAAAAAAAAGATTTTATGAAAGTTAGATTAATATAATTGAAAGAATGTACACCAAAACCAGACAATCCTTACAAAAACTTAGTAATAGTCTAACTTATTTTCTGTACACTGAGCTAAATTTTTTTTATGAAACACAAGTGTTTTGTAGGTTTTTCTTATTTCAATTATGCTTCTAACAGACCTTCCAGTTTCCTAGAATGTAAGTGTTAGGGAGTATTCATGGGGTACAGCAGTACAATTCATCTTTGAGCCTGAAGAGAAACTTCATCCTGTAGAATTAAGAGGATCTGTAAGAATTGAAAGTCCAGGGAAAGGGAAGAAAAGACAACTTCATCTTCCTATTCCTCTTACTCCAGGAACTGTCCTAAGGACCAGAGCAATCACCGCGGTATATGATGCAACTAGTCTCCTAGCACACTACTTTGTCCAAGAGAGGGTCTTCAGGAAGGTTCCTAAAGCCTGACTCTTGACAGCATATTTAAATAGAGGCTTCCAGAATGTAAGCCTGTCTAATTATTAAAGACAAGTATTTGATCGTCTAAAACTGTTAAGACTACCTACCATTTTTGTAGAGGCAAAATATCTATCACACCACTGAGTATATAAAGTATTGTCATCAAATGGTCAAACGTATGATTTAGTAGTTTTCTGACACTCATACATATTCTGCAATAACAAAAAGCAGACAAACAACTGTGGAGAAACACCATACTCCCAGGTCCCTAAAACTTTATTTATTAGTCTATGATCAAATTGGAAAGCTGAGTTCTACAGTTCCCTCAGAGCAACAGAATGCAAAGGACATCACAAGCAACATTTCTCCCTTTTTATAGGCATGACTTTGCAAGCTTCAAAACTTCCTGACTCTTTGCCCTTTCTGTATTTTGGGCGAGACCTGGGAACACACCATCTCCCTGCAAATCCCGCTTGTTCCAGAGAGAATAACTGGAGCTTCTAAGAAAGGAGAAGGCTGCAGTATCCAAGCCTTCTCATGTAGAGGAGCAAGGGACTGAGACTACCTGAGAATGAAGACAACCCAGAGGAGGGAGTAAAGAACTGTATAACCAGTGTGTCATTCCTTCATCACATTTTTCTCCCCTTCAGCAATCACAAGCACATAGATGGGAGTAGAAGAACAGTGATCATGTATGACTAACTGAAATAGACTTCTGATTAACCACATATAATTTATATTTTTGTTGCATTGTATTTGTTATATATAGCCACCTAAATTGAACATTTTTCTTCCATACCCCATTTTCAATACAAACCTCATTGATTCTCATGAGAACACATATCTCAAGATTTCTGCCCTAATTCATCAGATATAAAAGGAGCCATATGAAGTATAGGTACAAAAAAATATTGAGATATATCATCTGCTAATCATAGTCTCAACCACTTTTGTTGAAATTACATGCCTGTGAAAATAAATATTTCCTAGAGCAGCGTGTGCTGAATTCAAGTCCTTTTCCACCCCTCACTGCCTCCAAAACACAGTACAAGTCCTCCCCAATTCTTTCTATTCTGCTGAAACTTGAGATGGAAGATAGTCAAAAGGAAAAAATGGTTTTGTGAATTGATTTATGTAGAATATTAACCCGCAATCCCTTCTCAAATTTGCAGAGTCCCTTCTTAAAGCAGATATGTTATTTATTTTAACTTCTGTGTGTGCAACTGTTTCCTAATGATATCTGACACAATAATTAGTCTGAAGCAAGCCGGGGTAGTTTAATATATTTCCCTCCTCTTTTCTATCCAACTTTTACAGAGTTTCATTAATCTTTGCCACCAACATCAGGAAAGCAATAAAATATGTATAACAAAGTAAATAACAACACTTAATAACAATCTAGACTTCCATTTGAGTCCCAGTATTAAATATTAGTTTCTGAAAATAAACAGGCTACTTGTCCAAAAGGCTAATTAGCTGGTTACTCAGACAGTTCAGGTAAGCTACCTACGTTAACGTTCACCTTTTATAGGTGCTGTAGATGGGAAGCATCAGGAAAACGTTTTACAACAACATGTGAACTTGGTGCAAGAGGTAAAGAGCATTGACAAGAATGTTGATAACCTACTGATGTTTTTAATTGTTGTCGAGCAATTTCTATATTAGATTATGGACTTTTTCAGTTCCATACTGCACCTGTCCCCCCAGCTTCTCCTCTACAATAAGCCGGGAGGGGACACAGCCTGGACAGCTGACCAAACTGACCAAAGGGACATTTCATGCCATCAAACGTCATGCTCAGTATATAGGCATGGGGGAGTTGGCCAGCAGGTATGATTGCTGCTCAGAGACTGGCTCAAAGTTGAACTGCAGGTGGTGAGCGACTGGGCTTTATTTTGTTTTGGGGTTTCCTCCCACATATAGTGCATTGAATCTACTGGTGCCCAATGATTTCAAATTCTGTTTCTACACAATGGTGGTGTGTATGGCAGGGGTAACACCACCTGTTCCTCCTGCTGCACTGCAGTTTGGTTGTTTTGGGCTGAAAAAATTGCTGTGTCAGGGAACACTCCACAAGCTGTATAATTATAAAAATATTGGCTGCTCCCTTTTTGAGTGTATTCCTGTTGCAGAAAAGTTCCTTTTCACATGTCAGCAATATGGTTTATGGTAAACAGCAAGAGCCCCACTGAAAGAAAGGAGAGAATGGAGAGCGGTGTAGCAGAACCAGCTTGCGGCATGAACTTTGCTCAGTGTCTTTGCTGCCAAGGTATCAAGAAATCCCAGAGTGAGCTGCTGAGAGCTCACTTCTCCTTTTTCACACACTGTTATCAAGGTGTATGAACCAGGCACCCAACACCTCTATTCAGCACTGGACATCTGGAGTGCTAACTGCACACTGTTTGCTTTAAAGAAAATGTTTTATTAATTCAGTGTTATATAAAATCACCATTTATATACACTGTACAGATATATACAGTATAAATATACACACAGATCTTATGATCACATACAGATTAGGGCAAAGCATAATCAAAACGACATAGCTCTCTGATAAGTCAGACAGCAGGAGCTGATAATTTTTTCTGCCCAGCATCCTAGCTCCCCACCCCCACCAGAAAATCCGCTCACTTCTCTACCAGTTATCCACAGAAACACCACCAGGTACATTGATAATGTGCACAATGGGCTCCGTAACTACCTGCCTTTGCCTGGTGCTGCACATGCGAGCAAATGCCCTGCACCATCCACTGGTGTTCACGCCGCTGAGCACAACTAACACCTCCCATGACAGACCCTGGGCAGGTGCAAACACGCTCAGCACCATAACCTGCCCCATGACTACAACCTGCAGATCTGCAAGAAAGCCACCCCAACAAGCCATCCGGAGCACGAGCTCCCATCTCTCCTGCTGCTTCCTTCCCGCAGTCAGCCTCTGCCTTGAGGATTCCAGGGGACAAGGGTGACCCCATGCTCTCATGCCCCTTGCTGCCTACATTTAAAGGAGGTTTCTCAGAGTATGGGGGCTTTCTTACAAGCACTACTGCCTCAGCACGTTGGTGCTGAGCAGTCATAACTAAACGGTTGTCCTTTTTGTGGGATTTTGGCCAGTGGGAGAATAACTCTCATTTTGACATCCTGCCTGTCAACGTAGTGAATGTAGCAGCAAAATAAAAACAGTAGTCTCTTGTACATTAAACGACAGCTTGAGTCAGCTCAGTTGATTCAGAGGCTCTGCTGGGAAGCTTAAATAAATGCAGGGCTAGAGAAGTGATTTAAGAAGGACTTAATTAGGAATTGCACACTTGGCATCTTTGAAATCAAGAACTAAAACCTGCATAGGAGCACCTCTCCTATGATGAAAGGCTGCAAGAATTGGGCTTGTTCAGCCTGGAGAAGAGGAGGCTCCGAAGAGACCCCATTACAGCTTTCCAGTATCTGAAGGGGGCCTACAAGGGTACTGGGAGAGGACTGTTCACAAGAGCCTGTAGTGATAGGACAAGGGGTAACGGGTACAAATTGAAAACAGGGAGGTTTAGATTAGATATCAGGAAGAAATTCTTCACAGAGAGGGTGGTGAGGCACTGGAACAGGTTGCCCAGAGAAGCTGTGGATGGCCCATCCCTGGAAGTGTTCAAGGCCAGGCTGGATGAGGCTTTGAGCAACTTGGTCTAGTGGAAGGTGTCCCTGCCCATGGCAGGGAGGTTGGAACTAGATGGTCTTTAAGGTCCCTTCCAACCCTAACCATTCTATGATTTTGTCTTAGCTGTTGCATTTTTCCCTTTTTTTTTTTTTCCCCTCCTACTGTGATCACAAGATACCATTTAGATATTAGGTCACATCTAAAGTAATCTTCAAAGCTCTGGTGTGCAGAAACTCTTTTTGTGGGCTTGTTCTGTTGACAGGACCTGCCTTGCTGCAATTAGTAGCTACTTAGAACTGAATGATGGACCTATGTAAAGCTGCACTATTTAAAATAGTGCTGGCAAAGTTTCGTTGGAAATGAAAGAGATGAGTACACTGTACAGGCTCTTGCTTTTCCCAATTTGTCCTCATGTTTTCCTGCTGTTCTGCTAGAATGCTCTACCAGAATACCAACAATTGTGTGTCAGGAATCAATAGAACTGCATGCAATATTTATGCCAAACTATGCCCCATAAGCCTGCTCTTTTAAAGTCAGTTTTTGCTTACTTTCAACATAATATTTTGAAATGGCTATTCTGCTTAAAAGAAACAAAGTGCCTCAGTTATCTTTGATAATATTGAAAAGATTTTACTGGGAGGGAAGCCTGTGTTAAGAAAAATCATTGGAGCACTAAAGAGACAATTCTAGGCAGCATCTCAATTTTTAACCTTTTTCATCACTGTGCTTATGCCATTTAATGCTTTTCGACGCTAAATACAAAGTGCATTAGACTACTGATCCTAATACTAGTCTGAGCTATTTTAACCTAAGTCTGTTAATAGCACCTTTTAAGGGAACCTTTAACAGAGGGAAGATTGATGTCCAAAAGAACAAGAGCTGAAAACATACAAGCGAATGAATACTACTTATTCTTAAAATATGGATTATAAACACAAGGTCTCATTACAAGTACATTCCTCATCCCAGCAGGAACACAACAGTTTACACTAGTATAGATCAAACTCTAAAAATCCTGTCACAGATACAAACATTTTTGCAAGCAGGAATAGTTTGAGAAATATTGCACTAGATTTTAAAGAATCCTATGTTAACTAAAATCTTACAGAGTAGAAAATAAGCAGTGAACACAGGAAACAAAGTACTATATGCATGCTAGAGTATAATTATTCAAAACTTGAGAAATTACCAGGGCTGATTTTCTAAGAATACACTCAAAAATGTCACACAGATATTTCTTAAGAAAACAGAGAAACTGATGCTTTGCCAGATGACTTCAGCATGATAGCAGCTACTTCGAAATAGTCACTTGCAAACTACCTATACTTAATTTATTTTACAGTTTGCATAGCACCTTATCAGCCAACTACAACTCTTCTTAATTATTAAGCAGGACTTCTTTAAGGTATTATCATTTATCACAGTCCTGGTGTAACTACTGGACTTCTCCAGAGCTTCATGACTTGGACCTACACTCTCTTGACGATCTGAAGAGCTGAGAGCAGACTCCACATTGCCTCTAATTCTGGATTTCCAAAGTTACTTTCAGGGAAGACGTCAACTGCTGAGTAAGCCTCCTGTATCAATTATGCAAGTTCTAATACAAATTTCAACACAGAGGTGACAGTTGCTTACTCACTCATTCCCAAAGATAAACTATTCCAAGCTCTCCAGTCCACTGTTAGTTACTTCTTCAGAGGCACAGAAAAACTGCAGCGAGGCCTATGTAGGTGCCAATGACATTAAAATTCACACAAAACAATAAAATATCACTATGATCATTCTTGAACCAGTGTTCTGAACTTTCTTAGGCATTTTCCAGGACAAGTGATCTATCTAGAATGCCAATACTCCTTTCCTGCAAGTTAATTCTCATCTAGAGTGTATTCCTTTCATCTATTGAGATTGTGTGTTTTCTTAGTTCGTAAAACAAACACACATATAATCCAAAAAAAACCCCCAAGTTACCCAGATGTGTTTACCAACATCAAAAGAGTTTAATGGAAAGTGTTGAATTACTGTGATGAGGATTTTGAATAATGGATCCTTCTTTATTTAATAGCTGGTAAACTTCAGATTTAATTAACAAAAGCTTTGTAAGGAAGGCGGGTTGGGGGAAGGCACAGGACACCTCAAGAATAGCCCTGAAATACGAGCCAATATTGTTAGCACTACAGGATGACAGAACAGATCAACACAATTTTAAACACTGCAGAGCAAGAAGAAAACTAGTAAAAAATAAATGGGGGGATGAAGCAGAGAGAAGGCAAGAATAGCTGGTAGTTACAGTGCAAAGCCCCTGCTGCTTCAGCATCCTATCCCTAGCAATAGCAAACAGTAGATTCACGGAGAAATTTAAGAACAGAATAAACAGACAGTGATACCACTCCAGAACACTTTCCAAGTCTCCAGCTGTCTCACAGACAACCTGGCTGAGACTTGGTATCTTCACTGGAAGTGAGAAATAGTTGAATCTAAAGGGTTTGCCCTTCTCTACCTGGCTAAGCAAAGATGAATAGTACTGTAGGACTGTCTCAACATCTTTTCGACTTCCCATTAAAGTCAGTGTATCCATGTGCTATGGTCTCAGTGAAAGTATCTTTATAAAACAGGAAATGCAACTAAAAATGGATGTTCTAATTCAGAGTTGTTTCCAAGGCATACTTGAAAGTAAGAGAAAGTTCGATCTATTTGGTCTTTGTGCAAAAGAACACATGCTGCATCATATTTTTGTCTTATAGTATGCAAGATTTTAGGTAGAGGTGGCTTAAAAAGCACATAAAGCATGTAGAAATAATAAATATTTTCAGACTAACATAACTTGCTTTTTCTTTCCCTTTCAGTATTTTGTACCACACAGCCTTGGCCTTAACATTCTGTTTATGTGTTGCAGAGAACTTCTCATAGCAAGAACACTGTTTTAAGTTTCTCAGCTTCTGTGTACACACAACATCAAGAAAATAGGTACAATAAAAGATGGATAGTATTTCCTGTGGCATTTCACTTTTGGTGATGGCGAAAAGAGCGTGCATTAGTACACACAAGCACAGTTTGAGTGAACAGACCTTTGAATTAAATTTTTCAACTAGCATGGATTATAACACAGCTCTTGCTTAAGCAATAAATACTTGCTCATTTTCTGCCTGTAATTCTGAAAAGTTCAGGGATTTGTCTCCTTGACAGCCTTCCTGCAGTCACTGATACTACATCCCCCCAAAAAAGGTAAAGAGTAAAGTGCTTCCTCACACAGAGACACAACTCTCACGTCGACAGCACGTGCCAGGTGTGTGCATGCCCAGGTAGCGCCCGCAGATGCTAAACACCAGCATTCCCATGTGTTAAGCCAAGAGGCTACCTGGTGTTTTTAATTAAAATGCAGTCAGCTGAAAATCATTAATATTGCCAGAGAAAGAAAAACAACCTTTACTCTACTGGGCGCGGGTAATAAAGTTTTGGGTTTTTAACTCACCGAGCTCCACCTGTGAAGGTTAAGATGAAGGTTAGCTCAGAGAGGATTGCAGCTCTATTTTGTAGACCCTGATAGGGTTGTGCATCATTCAACTCTTACCTCCACAAGCTGAATCACAGATTTTATTACAAGATTACACTTCCCCCCCCCTTAGAAATTAACATTACTTACTCTCCATAATAGAAACATGCCTATAAAAATGTAAATTTAGGGCAGGCCATCTAAATAGAGCATGCTTTAACAGGCAAGACTAATCTTGCAGACCTCTGGTAATTTAAATTCTGACAGTGTAAGAAAACCGCAATTGATATTCTACATAAAGGAGCCAAACAGAGACATCAGTATTCTGATGAAGATTGGGAAAAAGGCAAAAAATACTTTTAAATAAATAGTTGTGGTTTTCAGTTTAAAATATTTTCATTTTGCAAAAGTCTTGTTTATTCATTTGTTAAACATACTTATAAAAGAAACCCCACTCACTATTAACAATCAGTATTTAACCCTTTTATTTGTCAGAGATTTGCCTGGGGCTGGGCAAGGGGGTGCCAGTGCATACCTGCAACTTCCATTACCACAGCAAGGAGTACCCCTCTCAAAACTGAATGCACAGAAACTTCCTTTAATATTCAATACCTACAGAATTTTCCTGGATTTTCACTTACACTTTTTTTAATCAAAATGTTATACTTCACACTCCAACAACGTAAAGACTGTAATTAGCACTTACAAAAAACGTTTGAAATCCAAGTGGCATGCAAATTGTAGTTCTCATGCCATTCTTCTAGTGTAAGCCTTCTCATTGCTTTAAAAAAAAAAAAAAATATTTGCTCAAATTTTGTAAAACCGGTTGAGAACGATGAAGCGTACCCATGGCGTTTTCCAACACGATGGTTTCAAGTAACCAAAATTCAACAAACATTGTGCTAAAAGACAGATTCTGTGTCCTATCCTCTCATTCCCCACCTAGGTGATGTAGCAAAGGAAAACAGCAATCTGTTGAAAGCTGGATCAATTGGGACTGAGGAGCTGAACTACTCTTTAGGAAACACAGACAGCACCACTCTGTGCTGCAAAATTTCTCTGAGCAACAAAGCTATATATTTAACTACTTTGTGCTCTAGTTCTCCCTTTACTAAAGCCAGAATACTTCAGGTCCTCAGTCTACAAGTATAGAGATGTATGATTTGGGTCATAAATCTATGCAGTCAGATAGAACAAGTACAACAGTACCAGGAAAGCAAGAAAAATCCAAACAATGGTATATTCCGTTGAACTTCTCAAAGAAACCTTGGAATATTTAGGAATTTCAGACTACCAAACACCTAATAAAGTTTTACTTCTTGGTATCTATGCTTATGAAAAATTAATAACAAATCTGAGAAAATGAGGATAAAAATTGTTCTGAAATCAGTATTTACGTTTAATGGCTACAGATACATATGTGCTTCTGCGCCTACAGATCTTCAGTCCGTCTACAGAGACTTCCTGTTACAGCATGCATACCTCCCCACAACATAAAGAGACCCCATAATCTCAAAGACAGCACCAACTCAGTTTGCCTTTCATTTATCAAAGTCTGTTCTCTATTTTTAAGAAAAGAAAAAGACTAATGAATCTTTTCTGTGTACATTTATTTTTGATTCAAACTGTTGATCCTATTTAGCCTTGACGAACAATAATCCGCATTTCTCTCAACCACAAGGATAGGCTGCTTTGTAGGGCTGGCTAACATCCTAGGATCTAACAATTTAATTAATTCAGAATGTGTCTTAGTGATTAATAAAATCTTTTACAGTATTGGGCGTTTCATCTGTATTCATAACCTGACACTAATGACTTTCTTAATTCAGCAAGTTATGCAACACAGACATTAAATTTTTTGTTAAGATATTGTAAATTTAATTTAATATTAAAATTTGATAACATTATCAAAGTTCTCTCATTCTAGTCTAGTTTCATAATTAAATTCTACACATATACAGACTACATGAACAGGGCAAGAGAATCAAATCAAGTTTAGTAAATTCTGGCTCCTGCAGAGAAACTGAGGTATTTTGTTAGAAAATAGGAACAGACTTGACAGGACACTGATGGAACTGCTGTGGCAGCCGTTAATGTGAAAACGTACAGCCTGTGACTTAAAGAATCCAACGATTGAAGAAACAATTATTTTTGAAGGCACACCATTTTTCAAAACATGCATTTGTATACATTTTTGTAATTTCACTTTTCACCTTTTCTGGAGATCCAGTTCACAACCATGCCTTACGCTTTAAAAGTGTATTTATTAAAAAAGTAAAGATTTTACTTCCCTTGCTGATCAGAACCCATCTCTTCCCTCCCACAGCATTTATGCAAGTTAAATAACCTCAGAAATTAGAAGTAAGTAAAAGGCGTATCGTTCATTTTTAACAGAAGTACGCTTAAGATGTCAGCTACTTATTTATTTCTAGTTCATTCAAATGGTACTTCCCAGTGGCAAAACACAAATAGTACTTCCAAGGTACGTTTAATGTAGGTTTTATATTACTATGCAAAGCATAAACCACAGCCCTGCAGAATGACAGAGTGCCTGTAGCACTCCTTTATTAAAAAGAAATGTTCCTGAACAGACCCTAGAAGACAAGATGAGCCACAACTAGGATTCGTCAATGGCTGTTTGAATGTCCCTGCACCATTTCACGTCTGTACTTCCCAGCAATCATCTTCAGATGCTGCTGACAGTTACTGATTCTGGAAAAACTTCCTCTAATTATGGAAATTGTACGAGTAATGAAAAAGAAAATACATCTTTAACAATTACAGTCAAATTGTAAAATGGTAAAAGAAATCTATCATTTGCACTTCTTATTTCCCAGTATACGCAAATACACAGTACAAAAGAGGCCCTCAGGAAATAAATCTAGAATAATTTCCTTTCAGTTAGTTAAGTCTTACTTCATGATGTTTGATTACCATTACAAGCCCATAGTTATTTATCTGTGTAGAAAAAATAACATTGAACAAAAATACTGCAAGTGTTAAGAACATTTTATGAAAACCATGGAAGGAGTTAGTGTTGGAAGTAATCCAGGATAGGAATGAATGCGTGAGGTATACTTTTAATCTAAAGATCTGATATCACATAATTGCCGAAATGCCCCACCAAAACAAATGGTGCTTTCTGGAGGTGTATGCTCTTTGGAAAGGAGTCATATGTATCCCTCGGTACAGAATATGGTTACTGCTCAGAACTAAACAACAGTTTATTCTGGTAACATCTTAAAAGCCATATATTTGTGATGCACCATAAACTTCAGTGTCCTGTTCTAAGAGCATACCTACACAAAATAAGTGAGAAAAAAAAAATAAAAACCATAACCTTTTGCTTGTTTGATACTGAAGAGTGAATGGGCAAATATTTGACTGAAGACACTCCTTTAAAGAAACACACATTGATATAAATCCTATTGCATGTAACGCATACAATCTGAATTTGGTTTTAATAATTTTATTTTCAGTATTAATTACAAAAAGTATTTCAAGATGCAGTTTATAAGTGTAATGAAATAGAAAAGAATCTTGAGGCAGAACTAATTACTCCTTTTTCCTTCTTATTAACCACAAGCAGAAAAAAACAACAGCTGATGAAGCACTGTGGTTAGAGTTATAAAACCAGCTTTCCTTCATTCTAGAATTCCAGTTGTATCTTCTTGTTACTCAAAATCCAGAATTAGTACTCCAAACCAGAGAGTTTGCACAATGTGTGTTTTTGGTTTGCTTTTTTTTTTTAACTCCTGAACATTAATTGACATAATTGCTAACACACTTTGCCTTCATTAAAAAAAGCCAAAAAATATAGAAGTACGTATAGCTAAGGCTCATTTGTGTGAAACACAATTAGAACAGAACATGACAAAACAGAAAGTCAATATCATATTTTAACAACAAATGGAAAGCTAACACCCACATACTATGTGAAAAGATAAACAGATACTTGTAATAGATAAAAAGGAGGTGAAAAACATTTCCTACAAGAAAGATGAGTATTTGCAGTAACACCACTACTGTTTGGCCTCAGAGTTCTCTTTTCACTTCCAGAAATCCTTAATAATGCAATTTAGGAAGGTTTAAACAAATACACAAATGCAACTGTCTTGAAAAAGAGATCTATTCTATCAATTTTTTATACTCAATCATTTTCTATTTTAACGTTTCTCTTTCAGGAAATTGCCGATCTCTCTAGAAACAGCACTCCTGTTAACCTCCAAAACAAGATTCTGATGATGTCTTTATACATCAAAGATCTCAGAATGGCAGCGTATGGAGGGTACAGCCATTGTCAAAACACACAGCTATCAGTTGTGACATCTGAGCCAACATTTCTGCTTTCAGCTGTAGTGGAAAATGACTAACGGGCAGCAAGTCCCAAATGAGCTGTTCTAAAACAGCCTTTAGCAACAGTATCTCAAACCCTAACACAGTATTTCACAGATATCCCTAAAACATGAAGGATACTTTGACACTGGCTTGCTTGGAATGAGGGATTGATGTTTTGATCTGCTCATCCCTAGTTTATTGGGTCTTTCCTACAGCAGTCTCCCAGAGAGGCTTAACAGTTCTTCAGGTATCTTTAGAAAGCATAATGAATATTTAACTACTAATTTTAAGCATTAAATAGATATACCAAATCCAATGGTTAATGAACAAAATGACACAAAAGCTGCATAGAAAGGTTTGAATCCCTTAAGAGAAATATTTTTTTAAGCAGCACAGTTGGACTAATATTCTAAATATTGATCATCTGCTGACAAAACAACAGAAAAGCAAATTAAAGTTTATCAGGTGGCGAGAAACTGACATTCTGAATCAATGAATCACTATTACATTTAATCCCAATTGATTTGAGTAGTTCAGTACATCTTCCAAGCTTGTCTTTATGTCATATCGTAAAGTGTAAGGCAAATGGAAATTTATTAAGCTATGAATCCTTTATTACTTAAATTCAATAAGCTCAAAATGGCTCATCCATAAATGGCAACTCCAACTCTCCATGTTTAAATTTTTTAATACAATAAAAAGCTTTAGCAGAACCGACATGGTGGTCTAGCAGCAGCGCGATGCACTGCAGGAACAGCAACTGAAGCTTAAACCACCGCTTGTAGCCCAAGAGGGAGCAGTAAGGCCACAGGGAGCACACGTACAAACCAGAGACAAGATGTTATCACTGAGCTCTTGAAGCCAAAGATGAAGTGGCCAGACACAGAGAGAACACAGCTATCCCAGCAGAATTAAAAATCTCTTAAGGTATGGGGTAAAGATGAAGTTATATACTATTTCCCATTCAGAAAGCAACCGATCACCAACTACTACGTTACCTAGACAGACCCAAATGATAATTAGAAGACGACCTAACCAGAGCACTGAATAAGCTGTGTTGCAATCCAAAATACCTCCTCACCCCCCCAAATAGCTGCTTATACAACTGGTGTCAATCAAGCAAGGCTAAGGTCAGTAACAGCTCGGAGTGTAATAAAATACGTGATAAGGATACCTTCTTTCATCCAAACTCGTTCTCACAGGTAGTGTTGTCCTAATGAAAAACCACAGCTGTTGCTGCTGCCAATTTTGTTCCCTCCTCAGGTAATCTTAGCAACAGAGGCTGGACTTTCAGAAGTCATGACCACCGGAACACACACGCCTCATGGAAATGCAACAAGGGCTGGTGCCTAGTGTCTACCAGCTTCTACAGAAACCCTCATCACAACCTAGTCACAACTAGAGAAGAGGTGAAATACTTCTGATTAGACAGGGTAGCTGTAGCTGGTAAGGTTCTGCAGATATAAGTGAGATGAGAAACAGAAAACACAGATACTCTCCAAGAGGTGGTAAGAGAAATCCTAAATGCACATCAGAGACATTTACATCCCACAGTCAATTGCTGCAGCTGACAAACAAGCACCAGTATTATTTAGCTCCTGGACAGACCAGATGCAGCTCCTGCAATTCACTCAAATGCAACAACAGATATGCAACAAGCAAACCTTAAAACTTGTTGCCTTTTGTAATCCAGTTCTAAATTAATTGTCATATTCAGAATGCCTAATAAACCATACTGACATCCAACATGGAATAAATTACCATATGGTCTACTTCTTGGAAACATATCCAAGCTGACTGCATTGGAGCAGCAACATGAACATCCATAGCGGAAGCAGGGTCTGATGTGGACATTCTTCTCAAGGTCATCTTCTTTTTCCCCCCTCTTATGAGCAGTGCTGAGAGTAGTTTTGTGTAAGGGTCATCTGTTAATAGTTAACACTGAGAATCCAGGTGTTTTAACAAGTATAGAGTCCCTTTGAACATTACAAATATCCTAAACAAAGAATTTTCAAGGTTTCCCCCCGCAACTTCTTTACGCTTTTCTTTTAACCTTAAAAAGTTTGCCAAATACTATTTAGTCTGCATGCATACAAATAATAAATGGTTACACACATTTCAAATAGAAGAAATGTGTTGATATGGGAAAAAAGTACTTAGAGTACTAATTCATTGAAATGCCAATTATCACTGTAACATGCTAAGAGAACTTCAGTTTGAAATTTGCTATATATATTTAAATCAAATAAAACCAACAAAAAACAGCCTTTGAAATAGGCATTGTGCTATGTACAGTAGGTACAGAATTACAGTTCAGATGAACAATGCTCCCTAACTTCAATATACTTGATTTTTAAATCTTATTCTTTCTTACAAAAGCAGTAAGAGTTGGACAAACCGAAATGTATTTCAGCATGACTGGATATAGAATAGCCCATTATCAAAATATAGCCTGCTCTTCTAAAATATCAGACGAACCTAACCTAGGAAATGTGCCAGATTAATGAAAGTGACCCTAGAAATAAATACTGGTGTAAGATATATTGCTAGCACCGTATATGCTTTAATATGGTTAAAACAGAAATGCTATTCTATTCCACTTCAAGCTCTCTGAACGCGAATAAAATGCTTGATGCTGTGGGAATATTTGTATTTTATGAGTCTATTAGTAACATAACTAAATTACATTCCAGAGATTTGTCTTCCTGTACTTTACACACAGCCTCATAGCTGTACCCCAATATATGTATTCATATGGGTACCCTGAAGATATCTTTCTATCTTCTGTATATTAACTCCTACTGATTTTTACCATAAAACCACGTCTTCTATTTTTTGCACAGTCCCCATCATCAGCCTTTTTATCACTCAGAAACATGAATCTGGACTGTGTTTTAGCTTTAACAGCTAAATCCTCATCTCCAGATGGACAATTCCATGTGTCTAGTTACAAACACATCTCACCTTGCTGACTTATTTCTAACTTAGAGCTTTTCTTTTTTTTCATATGATGTTCTTACCATCTGTTTGTCTTCTCCTTAGTTTGTAAACACTAGGATAGCGATCGTCATCCTTCTTGTCTTGGTACCACACAAAACACATTGAAACCTGATCTGTAACTGCACGTTTTTACAATATAGGAACACGAGCACAAAAAGTTCTATGGATTATTTTCACATTTCACATCCTGCATATACCACTATATACTAAATTATAAACTGAAGTTACACTTTTCTTCCAAACTATGCATACGGACAAAAAAAACAAGTAAGACTTCGAAGAAGCCAAGGCCCCTGCTTGAACTGTAAGAAAAGCATAGATGCAGGCAAAGTGAGAACTCTGACATCATATTAATTCTCTACAGTTTTGTGAGGAAAGGGTTTTTATTAATGCCTTCAAGTTTTACACAGAAACATATACAGTGATCAGGATGTTACCAGAAGGAGCAACTGACTGTTTCTGTCCTTATTCTAAACATAACAAAAATTCTTAACAAAAAAACGTTACTTTCAGAAAAGATTATTCAATTCAATTCAAACCCACTTATTTAGGTTTATTCTGACAAGATTACATCAGAAGAACATAAATTATAATTTGGGAATGTTGTTTGCAACATGGGAATTATGTTAATATGCAGGCAGAATCACCTAAATATTTAACACACTTAAAATGCAATGAGTTTCTGGTCCTAGTTTTTAAGCCACATATTTCTGAAAAGTTTTTGTTATATGAAAATATTCATTGCTTTGCCTTTTCATGCTTTATAGATTTTTAACATGCTTTTTAGCTCAACTATTCAAATTTCCCACAGGTCATAAATTCTACTTTTTAAACATCTCCACTGACAGACTTCAGGACTAGAATGAGTTTTAGATTACTTGCATCACTTTCTGTCAATTATCCACCTATTACTTATTCACTTGAGCTATCCAAGTGTTACAGCAATACATTAATAATTTCTACATGAATTCCTATGCATTATTTCTCAGTTGCTACCATGACAAATAACTATATCATCACTTCTGTCAGAATTTTTTAATCTGATCTCAAAAAGGGTAAACACTCAGCAGTTACGATTGCTTCAGCGATTCATTACTTTCCCCCCAAAGAATCAGCTTGTTGAAAGAAACTGTTCACAAAACAGTACTGATTTTTCCGATTTTCTAATCTGGGATTCTTAAGGATGGCAGGAAGACAGCTTGTTACGCGATTAAAAAAAACCAAACAAAACAAAAAACAAAAAACACAGAATAGGAAATGTTTGGGAAAGTTTTGCAAATATTCTTAAATTCAGAAAGTTTCGAGGAAACAGAAGACACTAAATGCAGTGTTCTGATGAAGTCAACTTCAAGAATGCTTTGCTAGATGAATAAATAATTAAAAATATGAGATTTCATTTTGGTATGAAAGATTTGTCTCAGCATTCCTCCTTGTACATGAACGCAGTATGCCATCAATCACCAATAAGCACCTCAGCCTTGTGTTTTAGATGAAAGAACAGAGACACGGACACCCCTAGGACTCCTGTGGGGTCTATTTACATAAACATACACTTCCAGGTTGCATTTTCATCTTAACAAAACACAGTCAGGCATCCGTGAAAACTTAGAGCACAGTTATCGTCAGCACATTAAAACAAAGACCACTTTACTGTTGCTGTCTTGTATATACATCATACCACGGAGTTTTTCTTGAAAAGTTATGCTATGAACCTCCTATGTCCCAAACAGACAATTTTGGATAAGCCTTCATGGGGATCCAGCACTTAGGAGTGCCAACAACACATCTCCACCTCAAGTGTTCCACGCGCAGAAATCCAGTATTTCTACCCCTTTCCTCCAAAAAGGCAAATACCTCACCTCAGCCAACCCTTTAAAGCAGGTATTTTAATAATGGATTGCTATAATGTACTCCTTCACAATACTGAAGTGGGCATCTGGAAGAAGTCTTTTCAGGGGTGAGAAAGGCGTACAACAGTGCTTTTAGAAAGCTTTTTTTAAATATGTATGTTGCAGTCTGCTAGTGGTGTTGGGCAGAAAGGAGATGATAAGCTGCACCCATACACTTCAAAATGAAGGAAGAACTAGGTAATGCAGTATGGTGTAAACCACAACAACAAAACTTATTTCACTTTACAAAATCAAAGGGTAGGATAAGGTAGAACACAGAGCTGCAGGAACAGGATGTGGCTATCTCTGCCAAAGAGAGCAGAACCAATATAAATAGCACAAAGATAGACAGAGTTTGCTGAAGCTCTTACTCCAGTTAAAAGCCTTTTGACAATAGTTAAGGGAAAGGGTCTATCTAGGAAAAGCAAGCAAACACAAGAAAAGTGTCAGAGGGCGTCAATTAAAAAAGTGTTTTAACATCGCTTCAGGAACTTCAGAGGCAGAGGTGTTGACTGCTTGTATTCACACAAAGTAGATCAACTACTCCTACCTGAACTTCACACAATCTACTAGCCAAAGCAATTGCTTTCGGAATTCAGCCTTTCACATCAAAAAAGGTTCGCTCCCAGTTACAAAGTGACCAAGAAGGACTTTCCTCTGTGAAGACAGGACCCTGGTGTTATGGCAACACTAGATTATAAACTCTTTGAAGCAAGGACTGAAACTTGCCAAGAGTTTGTTCTGGATGGATCCAGTCTCTTATCTACTGAACTGCAGTATATAGGCACCACTACAATCTTAATAAAAAGAACAACAGGAGGACAGGAAAGATTTATAATAGGGGCTAATATATCTTCACAGGACGTAAAAACACTAACACATAAATTCTAAAGGAAGCTGACCTGCAGCTAGACTTCAACAGCAAAACAACCAAGTGACTCACAAATAGGTCAAGTAGCTAAACTAAGATTAAAATCCATATAAGCATCTTAAAAAGAGGAGAAAAAAAAAATAAGCTACTTACTCAAAAGAGTCAAATCACAAAACCATACCTATGGCAAAAATACCTACAAACAGAACACTTTTTTTTTTTTACAATAGTCATTGAACTTACCTAAACTAAACAAAGTCTTCTCTGAGAATGGAAATTCCATATAAAAATTATGTTCTAAATCCATCCCTCACTACATAAAAACACTTCTCCCTGAATTCCTTACACATCTTCAGTTACCTTTGTTTCTCCATTTCTACCCTCTGAGCACAGCCAGCTGCAAGCAGTTCTCCTGCCTGGGCAGCCCCCAGCTGTAGCTGGGGCAGCAAATCAGACCTGCTAACTGGGCAGTTACACTGCAGCTCTACCCCTCCCACTGAAAACTTGCCTTTCTCGCCCCTTTGTAACCCTCAGTTTCCAGGAGACTTGTAAGAATTACAGATTCTTGAAAATTTTGTCCTTTTGACATAGGAAATTAGCTCCTTATCTTTCTCTGTGCTTCTGTTAGTCTTCTCTCAATAGTACGATTGGCATTGGTGCTAAAGCTAAAACAAGCAGAAAGTAATGGAAAGAGAAACCTCTTCCCCCCCCCATTCAGTATGAAGAAGCCCTGGATTACTAGCTGGATAATGCTGCACTGAAGAAAATAACATGCTCACAGCCTCCAGAGATCAAAAGGTAAATATATCAGCCAATTCCTTGCACTTCCTGTAGTAAAGATTTGCTAGGTTTTTGCAACAGCAGAGCTGGTGTTGCCTTTACCTTGTGAACCAAAAAACTGCCAAGAAATAGCCATGAGTCCACTTGTATCTAGACTTAATAGGGGTCAGGGTGCTTCACAACGAAAGCAGTAACAGATATCAAAATACTAAGAGAACCTTAAGCAGCAATCTCTGAAAAAATAAAATATTAAAAATATGCTGTTTAGAAGGGAAAGATGAAACGGAATTTGCATTAACTCTGATCTGCCCTCCAATAAATACTTTTAGAAATCTGTTGTGTGCAATGAATACTGAAAGTCAAAAATGTAAAGTTACATTCTTACAAACACCTCAGCCTGAAGGAGTAAATGACATTTCTGATTCATTTTCCAATGGAATTAGTGAAAAAGTTTGAAAGAGCCTTGAGTTATCTGTCTGACCAATTTTCTCCAAAAGAAAGCTGTATGTAAAATGTTTTTCTTCAGGGAAATACGAAAAGAATCTGACTAGGCAGTCACCAAAATTTATGACAGATTATGACACATAAATTTGTTGAAATCCTGACAGAATCGGTACATTTTTTTACCAACCAAGCTTTGAAGACTAATTTGTAGCAAGAACACAATGGATAATAGGTCTCTTATGAGCTAAAAGATTGGCCAAATAATGTAATCTAAGAGTGCAAAATAACTATTATTCAACAAATTCACAAACCTATAGCTCTGCAAAAGCTTGTCTCAAGTAGTAAGCTTTTAATACACTTAGGGAGTGGACAGATAAACTTCTCCTGAAGTATGATCAACATTTACAAATCACTACAACAAATAAAATCAGAAAATACAAAACAAAGTCTCATGCTAACAAGCCACTCCCCAAGGACTCAAACACAAGGCAAAACATGAGGTTTGGAAAACACATGAGCAAGTGTAAGACCAACAAGCTGCTCAGACAGGAAAAATGCACATTTGACTTGCAACAGAAAGCAAAGCTCATCAAGGTGCTCAGAGAGTAAGGTAGTTAGAACTGCTGTATCAGCAACATTGTACTGGAAAAGAAGGCATTTTCAGGGCTCATTGGCAGTATTATCCAGATTATATCTGTCCGAATAAAGTCAAAAGAATATTGCTGCATGACGCGGCAAAGTGAAGAAAGCTGAAAGCAAAATGAAGTGAGCTATGTGAAAACACAGAATAGAGAAGTTTTGCAAACAAATCACTGGGCAGCTTATCTCACTGTTGTGCTGGAAGAGGTATACACTGAGAATTAGAAGACTGCTCCCCTGTTCTGGGAAGTCTTAAAGAACAATATTACTCTATCATGACATAGTAATATAAATAAATTGTACTGATTCTGGGTTATGGAAAAAATGAGGGTTACATGGAATTTCATTCAGGTTTGTTTGGTTATTACATTTTTGGGGACCCTTTGGCCAAGTTCGTGTTTTCAGGCAGGAATGAAAAATGTGTCATAAGACAGTAAGAATCTGTGGCACACGTTAAAGCAATCACATCAAAGCTTCATGTGAAGGATATTGTTGAAGTTGGTAGGCAACTCCTGCTTTCTTACTGAGATAGCAAGAAGAAACACAGATGGAGACAACAGTAGAACAAATACACACTCCATCAGCAAAGGCACGAGAAAGCCAGGGGTTTGGTGCAACAACGAGCAATAACGGAGCTACCAAGGCCTCAAGGCCCTGACAACTCAAGGTATTGCTAGTAGAGCTTGTTCTACAAACACCGGTAACGAATAATGTGGCAGGAATTTGCCTTTAAAGCACCGGTTCCCAGAACAGGTATCTCTAGGGCCGCCCATGAACCAGTAGGCCGTTACATTTGTTAAATGAAAGCACACAGATGCGCTCTCCCCTACCTCCCCAGGTGTCTGAAGCCTCTCTCCCTTGGCTCCTTCACTAAGCTGCATGCTGAGCCAGAAGGCAAATCAGTCTGGCAACCACAAAACTGGAAAACACATTCCACATTCACACAGAAAACTGAGGTGTATTGATCTAGTGAAATCTCAAAGACAACCCGGTTTGCAACGCAGCCAGCGCGCAACTGGATGGTACCATGCAATTGGTGAATGTGTGCTGGAGGGAAATAAAGTCCCTGCTGTTTTGTTGTTAATTTGAGATGTTTCCTCTGGAAATCGAGGAACGTTATTTGGTTTTGATTTTATCTTCACAGCTTGCAGGAGCTATAATATTTTACCTGAAGAATACTATTTAGCTACTAAAACAGATTAGAAAATTAGAATAGATTAGAATCTATTTACTAAAATAGATTAGAAAATGATTTGAAATAAAAATCAGGAGGAGTAATCATGAAACGATGAAGACAACCATGTTATCAAAGTTGATCAGCAAGATGTAGTATTTACATTTTTACTAATAAGATTAATAGATGTAATAAATAGAGAAATAATTTAGCAAGTTGCACATAAACACCATACAATTCTTTATATACACTATATTGTCTTATATAATTTTCCTTTTTTTTGGGGGGGTGTTTGTTTGTTTATTTTTACTTAGAAAGAGGGAAAACAGGAGAGCAAGCTGAACCTAGGACACTAGTAGCACAAATGCCATCTTAAGAGTTATTGTATAATTAAAACTAATTTTTTAGCATGAAATTTTGGAATTAGTGGCAGGATGAGCACCAGGGAAATGTATATCATCCACACTATGAATAAGAAAAGTCCACTCATTATTTCATGCATACAGTATGCTAATTGGTCTAACTTACACATTAGCAAGTTTGATTGCATATCTGCTAATCCTTGGAAAAAAGCACTAAGAAATTAGGTTTTTATTAAGTCTATAGAGGTTTGCTCAGCTTGTATAGTATGCAGGCTCTAGGTACAGGGTCAGCACAGGCTATCAAATATTTCAATTGTATATAGTTTTCATATTTCAGTTCTGAAAATCACACACATTCTACACCACCTCCCTAAGACTTTCATATAGTTTGCATATCTGCCTTTACCACATATACTGAACAATAAATTAAACAAATGACATCTGAGTCCTGAGAAAATACTAGATTCAAATAGAACTTCTAAACAGGTAATAATTCAGTGACTAACAATAAGCTTTGCAGTTATGAATAGTAAAATAGGATTGCGGGTTATCATTTCTCCTATTTTAAGGCAAAATATTTCTCTGCATGAAAGTAATTCACTTCCTAAAATACATGTACCTCCCTTTACTAACAAAAATCATAAGTACAGTCAATGCCGGTGATTTCAGTACTTCTTTCTACACTGATGAATAACAAAATTCATGCAGGTCCATGTTATGAATTCAGAATTACTTCACAGAATTATTATGCTTATTGCCTAATAAATCCAGCCAAGTGATATATGTTTTTCATCTCTGAATTGGCAACAGAATAAATAAGGAAATATTTAATGTGGGTATCTCGATTCAGGCAGTGCTATTCAACAATATCTGTTGTCTACACTCATCCAAAGCTGTGTTTTCACTCTTCAAAATCTTTTTCTACCTACAATAAACATGTAGGGAATACAAGACAAATAAATTTTACTGCAACTCAAATCAAAGACGGTCAACCATAAGCTAAGTGCAAAGGATGTCACAGTAATAAAACTGCCATGTGTTTTTAATCTTGAGGTAACTGTGGATGTTATAAACCCCTGTGTGAATCGGGGTAAAACACCCCTCTTCAGTCAGTAAAAAACGTAACATTGTGGCAGGGACACTTATGGCAGCAGCTCTTCATTAAATTCATACACCTGATGAGTGTAACACCCTCCCTGCCCCACTGGAAAATGGCTTTACCAAGTGACCCCAACCATTTCTCTTGGTGGTTTTGGTATTCTCCCTTCATAATTTACTTTCAAAACAGACAGAAATTTTAACTAACAATGCCATTGGGAGCCACTCACTTCTTGCACTGACAATCTGAGCCTTAGCTTCAGCAACAGCAATTAACTTAGCAAGTCAAACGAGGTAAATGTGGGAGGAAAGAGTCATCTTCGCTGCACCTTCTATTTCAAACTGATTAAGCTGATGGTCACATTTTGTTTTTAAATCCTTAATGTATCTGCCCAAACAATCCATTTGACATCATTTTTACAAATAGGTAACTTCACCTACTGAAATTTTTCATAGAGCCTAATCAGCTAACATAATAAAAGGGGACAACTGAGGGGGAACACACAAACTAACATCAGTGACTTCCAGACACTGGCAATCTGCCTGTTCTATACAAACCCAATGTGTCCTTTGTTTATTAAGATGGACAAAACATTCCCTACTTGCTCAGCCGAAGATGTTGGCAAAACACGGACATTTATTTTAACAACTTTAAATTCAAGGGCAATCCAAAACAAAAGGCGTCAGAGAACAAACTATTTCACACAGCATTAAAAAATCCATCATACTGACAGAGCTCTCTTCTCCAAGGAACCAAGAAAAGATTTCCAACACAAGGTACTGAAGACAAGCCTACTCCCAGATACCTGTGTCGCTTGCAACTGGGCAATAAACAGATTTTGTGTTTACTTAAACACTCATCTGATTCATTCTTTTGTTTAGACAGCTCCTTGATGGATTTAAATAATTATCTGGTTTGCTTTGAGAAAAGGCACTGACCAGACTCGACTACTGTTATCATTTACGTTAAGCCACTTGAAGTCTTCACTTTCCCTTTTCACTGAGAAACTTCCTTATTTCCTTAGTCAGTCACATGGGAAGCATAATCAAACAAGTCACACTTAACAAAGAATATGGTTAAAAGCAAACTGCAGCTTCTTAGCGCTGAATGCAGACAATTTTGGTTGGGTTTTTTGACAGAAAATCAAACCTTTTCCAGCAGATAAACAGTTATATCCTTGGCCGTTATGTCAAGCTATTTCTGTGGTTGGGGGTGTGGGCTAGCGGTGCTCTTTTTCTAGTCTTTTCTCAGAGACAACACAGTCCATTCTAATTGCTTTGTATTTCAGCAAACGTGGCGGTGCTGGTTGCTTCAAACCCGACAAAAGCTCCTTTTAGGTGAACCCACCCAAGCTGCTCTAACATGCAAATTTAGGCAACCCATGTGCTTCACATTCTCCTTATTGCAGCCTGTTAATACAGGAAGCCTGTAAGAAATATGGGAAGAGAATTCTTAGCAGGGCTTGTTGCACTAGGACAAGAGGTAATGGTTTTAAACTAAAAGAGGGTAGATTTAGGCTAAATATAAGGAAGAAATTTTTTACAATGAGGTTGGTGTAACACTGGCAGAAGCTTCCCAGACAGGTGGTAGATACCTCATCCCTATAAACATTCAAGGTCAGGCTGGACTGGTCTCTGAGCAACCTGACCTAATGGAAAACATCCCTGCTCACTGCAGCGGGGTTGGACTAGATGACCTTTAAAGGTCCCTTCCAACTCTGTTGGTTTTGGTTGGGGCAGTTAATTTTCCTTCCTCAGCACAGGTTTTGGACTTGTGCTGAGAATAGTATTGATAACACATTAATGTTTTTAGTTGTTGCTAAGGAATGTTTATACCAAGGACTTTTCCAGTTTCTGGCAATGCCCATGTTCCCAGCTTCTTCTCCACAAGAAAGCAGGAGGGGACACAGTCCGGACAGCTGACCCAAACTGATCAAAGGGACATTTCATGCCATATAACATCATGCTCAGTATATAAGTTGGGGGGAGTGGGCCGATGGTCTCTCAGCTTTCTTGCCTGGGTCTCAGGGGTCTGGCTCTTGGGCTTGGGAACTGGCTAGGCATTGCTTGGTAGGTGCTGGGTAGTATCATTTATTTTCTTTTCCATTATTTTCATTACATGTTATTAGTAGTAATAGTGGTGATAGTATTAATTTAATTACATATTATTAGTAGTTCTTATCTCAACCCACGAGTTTCTTTGCCTTTTCCTCCAATTCCCCCCTATCCCACTGGGGGAACAAGGAGGTGAGTGAGCAGCTGTGGGGTGCTTAGTTGGTGACTGGGGTTAAACCACGACAATTCTTTACTCTTTATAACCTCCCCCTACTCATATCCTAAGACAGTTCATCTATTGAAAATGTCATGAAAGGTAAGCCACATAATAGGTGCACAGAGTTACCCAAACTTTAACACAGTCTTTTTTTGATAAGCGAGGAAGGTAGTTATTAAATTGTTTTTTTCCTCTCAGATTTTCCCACTGAGAACTACCCCAGGAAGACACCAAATAAGTATTTTCTGCCTTGGCCAGCTGCTCTTTTGACCACATACTCATTCCTGATAGTTCTTTAACACGAATGAAATTGTGGCCATGTCAGTCTACTACAATTCAGTCTATTGAGAGGGTTGTTATACCATTCATTTCCCTCCTGCTTTCTGTTAATGTAAGCCTTGGCCACATGCATTTCTAGTGGAACAGTATCACCTGCTAGAACACAGCTTTCAGACAATGTCCACTTCTTGAGTTAAGCATCCCTACTGACAGCAAATCTGCTCTGTTTAATAAACTACCCCCACATTATCTTCTCTGTAACAAATTTGCATCTTCAGTCTGTGTTTCAGAGCACCACACTAACAAAATTAAACATCAGATGAGTTGTTAATAACTGTGGTGACTCAATGTTTTAGTGAATTAAATTAGTGTAGAATCCATTTACCTACATTTATCTTTAATGTTTAGTTTCTGTGGAAGGGCTGCACAACCTCAAATAGCAAGATTCCTCATTGTAGGAAGCAGCAAACACTTTGGTGCTTAGAAGCCCATCACAATTTCAGTAGAACAGCTTTTATCTGCAGAGCTATAGTGCTCAACTCATTGGTTATTTGTGCTGAACCAAAAAAATAAATGGGGTTTTTTTAATTTAATAATGGCAGTACAACATTGCCCACTGGCAGTGATAACTACTCAGACTAAGTTCATGGTTACTGAAGCAAAACTACTGATTTAAGTAGAAAGATTGTACACTAAAAGTTATTTTTATTTAAGGCAGTTACATTTTAGATATTTAATAAGATAAAAAAGTTAGGCAACAGTGTACATTTTAGCCTGGCTAATAAACCAAAAGGTAAGATTTGTGCAGATGGTCTGAAAAAAATTAAAAGCTAGATTTTCTTTGTAGAAAACGGAAAAATATCATGGAAACCACAGCATCCCCGGTCTGAAATCTAGATCACGCAGACAGATACAGTCATCAGAAGTTTTTATCCTCTACCACTGAGGGAGTCACCATCAGAATATGTAATGGCTGTATATGGAACAGAGCTTACATCATTTGTGGAAAAGTTTTACTGAAAGTCCTGTCTGATGGATTACTTAGACTAAAAGCAGCAAGCAATCAAGCTGGAACAGAAATATTGAATAGAACTAGTTAAAGAACAGGAAATAGAGTCTAAGCAAAAGAAGATCTATATCCAGCAAAAAGTAAACACTTAGAGGGGTCCAACTGCTAGCGTTAGGGCAAGAACAGCGTTTTTGAAGATAAGAAAGAGTGAACCAGATACATCCAAGGATTAAAAAGAGCAGAAAGGTGGACAGGTGAAGAAAAAAAAAAATCTTCAGCAGTGTAGCAGAAAATACACCTGTAAGGAAATGGGCTGGAAGCATGTAAAAGTACAGAATATGTTGGCTGCATCACTTTGACTTAGATTTTAAATAGAAAAATCAGACAAAATAATACAGAAAGAGATTAAAGATAAATACAGTCAGGACTTCAAAAAGACACTTTCTGAATTAAAAATACATGTGGTAGCTTCCATGTGAGAGAGAGAATTTGAAAATGGAGAGAAAAAAAAAAATCCTATATCCATTTTGCATCAAGCAGCATGACAGTTTACAGAAGGAGAACTACCAGCCACTATAAATCAACGCTGCATTGCACTTTAATGCACATTTTCCCTTCATGTGTATCTCCTGTGCATGTTGGCAGGACAAGAACAGTGGTTAGGGAGCGGAACATGTTTATTTTATCACTGCGTTTCTGTTTGTCTAAAGGAACATCAGAATTTCTGTAACTAGGACTCTGCCCATATGCACCATGAAAGGATATGAAGAAAGGTTTTGCTTTGTTACCAAAACCCAGCATGCTTCCCCAAAGCAACAGATTACCTCAAACAGCAGTCTTTTAAAACTGTTCTAACTGTAACCCCTAGAAATAGAGATTTCATGGATTCTTAACTCCAGCTACATTGTTGCTTTAAGTATTTATCACTATATGGGATCTCAGTGAAAAGACCTATACTTATCCTAATTAGATGTTTTTGTCATATATATTTGATAAAACACAGATTGATACAAAACAGAAAGGTCAGTCATGAGGGCACTTGATCATAAACGATGGAAGAGTACAGTCAGGAAAGAGGTGGGAGCCATCGCTGTGTGAAGAATTCTTCAATAAACCATCAAGTACCACTGCTATCTTACAAAGAGACGAGGAATGAAATGCTGCTTAATGTAGGCAGAGGAGTGCTCTGTCCTGATTCAATTCAAATTAAATATGTTTCAAGAGGAAGGACTGCTTCTCACTACATCTCCTAAAGGATGCTGGAAAGAAAGGATAAAGGCTTGCATATTACACAGGGACACTGCACTTCCTGGGAAACAGAGTTGATGAAGGAAGATAAAATCCCCATAAAGATGTGTTTCAGGATAGCCTCACAGCAAGTTAGCAGGGTATTCCTCTGGGATACCCTTCAGGCTTAATCCAGTGTAAACACAGCAAATATTCTTCCAGTTTTTTGTTTATGTCCATTATTAAAAGCCAGGCTGCTAGCTGTGCTGTTCAACTTGGATACTGAAAAGAAATACTTTTCAAGGTATTTTATCTAAACCTGAACTTGAATCCATGGTGAAAAAGTGGCTAATTGGCTGAAAGCAAGGAATTCCTTGCCTAAAGTCTACATGGCTGGGCACTAGAACATGCCTCGGGGGGTGAGCTGAGAGCTGGTACATCAGCAGTGAGGTGGAAGAGGATGGGTGCCCCTGTGCAATGACAAAGAGATGGATCTTGCAAAGCAGCAATGCAGCAGGAGCTTGCCTGACTCTGACGTAGTCTAAGGATACTGTTATAACTCCTTTGTTTTAAAAGTGGCTTTCATTTGGAATCACATGCACTTTACTGAGGCACAGGCAGTAAAAATTTGTAGTGACCCCCCACACCCTGTGACTTGTGAATTTTGTGGCATATCTGTTAAATATTAGAACAGTGATTATTTTGTGATTTAAGGTACTTCACTGATTTTTCTAACATCAGAGTCCCTTCTGCATTTATTTATCATACTTACATATTTCTTCCCAGGAATCTAATACAATAAAGGGAGGACAAGAATACTTACAGTGAGACTTCAGGAAATCGTAATGAAAACACCTTTCCAACACTGTCCCTTCAATGAACACATCTAAGTGCATGTATCAAACTGTAAATATTTCGTTATGTTGTCATTGTTCCCACTGATAATCTGCTACAGTTCTCATGGTTAAACTAAAAAGGTTTAAAAAACTGCCAAGAGCATGTTCTCAGATTGCAATAGGTGAAAAAAAGTCCTGTGGTATCATTATCACACAGAGTATACTTCATGGGTAGGATTAAGAAAACATGGAGGATTATTATGTCATATATATTTTTGGCGGTTTCTTGGCACCAAATGATCCCAAACTCCCACTTAGACTGGAAATATTTTGGGTTTGGTTTTGTCTTTTCACATTAGGTTAGGAAAGTATTTGTTTCTCTAACAGTAGTTACAATGAAGTACAGATGTCCCATTTTTCAGTAAGCAGTACTCAGCTTCACACTCTCTTTGTAAGTATGTTTATAAAATACTCCGTATTTGTGTAGGGTTCTGGCCCTGCACCAATCACTTAAACCAATGGCATGGCACTTTTCTTTTGCAATTTTTATATATCTACCTTGAGATTTTGAAGAAAGTAGAATTTACTACAAGGAGATCTGGTGTCATTCAACTTCTTAAGTAAACTAGTTCTCTCTGCACAATTTTTAAAGTTGTATTTAATTCTATCTCTTTTGTCCCTAAAATGAAATTCTGGGATTAAGCCTGCAACCTTGCTTCAAAGTCTGAATTTTCACTTCTCCCCACTTTTTGTTTTCATTCAAGGCATTTCAAATGAGGTCATTTGCAGCTTTGGAACACTCTTCAAGGTTTTCTTGGCATTCAAATGAAACACAACCTTTCACCACAACGAATGCTACTATTTGCTAATTGCTTTGGGGCTGCTGAAGCAGAAGAGGGAGCACTAGCATCCCTTGTGCTCCCACCCAGACAGCAGCAACAGAATTTTCACAAAATGATCCATTAGTACCAAATGTAACTTCTTTATTATATTATTTTAATAATCTTACATTTCTCTTAGGTAATAGTATGTGGCAAATACCATAAGAAGAAAAATTAAAACAATAACAACAGCATATATAGCTGTGTAAATTTAAAATAGCAGAAACTGCTATTTTGTGATTATTTATTGAAGTATGGGACATAAAACTTAATCTTAATGACTTAGTATGATCCACCATGTAATTTTCTTCAGCCGTACATGCTGTAATATCAGTATTTATTTACTGTGAGGAGAAAATGCCTGAAGCAAACTCTTCCTTGCTCAAGTTTTCCAATAGGATTTATCACATTACTTTCCGATACAATCCTGGTGCAGACCTTGAAAAGCATGGTGGAGGCCCAGTGTTTTATTTAGAATGCTGTGCAGTGTAACACTTATACTGATCATCTTGTAGAAGATTTTTTTATTCTGATGCTAAGAATAACATGTCAGAAAAACTTCTTGTAAGGCCACCTCAAGTGCAGCAGCCCTCCAGCCAGCTTTTTCCCTAGTTTACATGACAAGTATGATGTCATACAGTATGGAATATCCCTTTGGTCAGTGGGGTCAGCTGTCCTGGCTGTGTCCCCTCCCAGCTTCTCATTCACTGGCTGGGCAGTATGAGAAGCTGAAACATCCTTGCCTTTAGTGTAAGCACTGCTCAGCAACAACGAAAACATCAGTGTGCTGTCAACATTATTCTCATCCTAAATCCAAAATGACAGCTACTAGGAAGAAAACTAATTATCCCAGCTGAAATGAGGACACCTAATTAATTGATCTAATCTAATAGATCTCATTGAATTTTTCTAATACATTACTTATAACAAGTAGTTTATAAAATAATCTATGATGATCCCTCTCTGAGGCATCACAGAGTGGAAACATTCTCTTAAAGTGTCTCTTCCATCAAGCTGTATTTCAGATTTCATTGGACTTGTCACAGCAGTTAAGGTTACAGAGAAAATGAATCTCCAAGATACCAAAGGAGAAATTCTTAGTACATTACATACTGCAAACTACTGAAGTAATTGCTATTTAAAAAAGATGTTGTGATTGCTATTCCTAATTACAGCATTTGCAAACAGATTAACATTTGTCTAACCTTCTTTAAAGTATATATTTGAAGATAAATTGCCAATACATGACAAATATATTTAACTTGTAAAATAACATGGAGTCTTTTAAAGGTAATGAAATGCTAGCTATTGAAAACACTACAATAAAACAAACTAATACTGGCTTCTCCGGCCTGGTACATCCTGAGAAATTATTGGTAGAGGAAATATAACAGTCTGTGGATAAACTGTTTTAAGACATTAAACAGCCTAAAATAATTTGCCTGGGATACAAAGGATCATCAATAGGGAAATGTATCAAAGAATAGATTAAATGATTGTATCCTGAGAGAGATGAACAGACTTTCTGGATTGGATATTGCTTACTGCAGACAAAGCAAAAAATTCATCTATCTAGGATGAGGGAGTTGCAGGCCTATTATGTATTAAACTGTTGAAATACGCATTTACGGTTTTACTTTATTTACTTCCATTCCTTCTTTACAAATCACAGAAAAGATATGAAAATAAATTCCATATGATTTCACTTAAAACATCTGGAGGGGTCACCATTTACCCCCACTTCCACTTGTGCTACACTGTCACTCGGACCTTTCTTTTTCTGATACTTTCTTAAATTTTTTATTCCTTACTGTCCAAGGCCACCTTAAGGACTCGGTACCTTTGTTCCATTAAACTGCATGCGACTGCCTTTATTGATAGCTCTGCCACCTCACCTCAGTATTTCAGAGACATTGAAATTACTTTGATTTAGCTTCTGCAATAGTATTTTAATGGCAGTGTCTCATCTGCCTTTTACTGCAAATGAAAGAATGGAAGACTTTAAAGTAAGAAGGCAAAAGTTTTCAAGCCAGCTAACATATGAAAGGAGATAGCTGTTCTCCTAAAGAAATGAGCTTTTCTCCAACTGCTGCCTGTCTGTCCGTAATTCCTTCCACTAAAAACTATTGAACCTCTTAGCTTAGCTTAGGGAAAATCTCCATGCTACACACGCTCCAAATATTGTGCGAGACTCCGAGCATGAAAACAGTGACCCAAACGAAGGAAAGCTCAAAAGCGTACCTCTGCTCTTTGGTATCCTCCTCGCTGGGTGGCAGAAAGCGAACATGTAACTGGAACCACATACAGCACATCTTGTTTCTTGCCTTTGCTGTGGTGGGAAGTCCAGCCCAAAACTCTGGGATGAAATGGTATGACACAGATCTACAGACCGCTTGGCATTGCTGTTAATGTGTCTCATAAATGAACTTACATCAAACAAGGTACTCTTTTTCCGTTACTGTCTTCCTGTCTTCCTTTTGGTATTTAATATATTTGAATTGTAGGCTTAAAAAAAAAAAGGCTAGCAGGCATAATGGCCTACATGTACTACACTACACAGAAAGCACTACATTAAAACAGATACTCAAAGTGTCCACTAACGTACCACGTTCCTCAAGAAGCTGAAGGCACTTGGAGAGGCACCCAAAGCTTGAGATACTCATTCTGTAAACTGTGCTTCATAGCTTCTTATACACTTCCCCCCCCACCCCCATTTGCTGGAAACAAGATGTCAGTATCCACTTTTACACATTTCTGTATTTGAAAGAATGCACATTCTGGTAAGCTTATACTGGGGACTATTCCTCTAAATCTTAGCATCTGAGAGAAAAAAACATAGACCTTATTGCTGTTCAACAAATTAACACCTTTTTCCTCATTTAGAAAACAGGTGCATATTCATCATCACCCAATTCAGTATTTCTCTAGAATCTAGTTCTGTAAAAAATAATCTGTATTAGGTAGCTTGCTTGAAATTTACCAATGGGCCAGCTGAGGCTGTGAATAATGAAACCACAAATCACTTCAAAGGAACTGGGTACCAGAACACAACCTCACACTCTCACACTTTATTTTTCATGCTTAACATTAAAAAAACATAAACATACAAGACAGGAAAGTCAGTAAATTGCTAAGAAACAATACATTCAACTTTCTAACTCATTAGCTTTTCTGAAGAACTATTTCCCTCTGTTAGTTATGACCTGTTATCTGAGATGATCTTATGTATACAGACCTGTATATATTATCCTTTTTCCAAAAACATCCAAGTATAGCATCCCAGTCAGACACTGGCTATAAACATTGCAAACTGCCACACCTTTTCCAACCTTTAGTTTCTAAGTGAATTAGAAATATTTTCTTCAGCGTAAAAACATTTTCAGTGTGCATGTATGGGGCTGAACTGCTACAACGGGTCATACCTAGTTGGTCTTTTCCCACCACCTTGTGCTTCACCATCACTGGCGTACTCATCTTCAGGATATCTTTCTAAGGCAGAAAGGTTCACCTTCTATAATAAAGGTACTGAAACAGGGAAATGAAGTAACTTGTGGGAACAGCCATCTATTCTAGCCTACTTCACTGGGAACGGCTGATGAGATGGTGGCATGTCTGAGTCAACATGCAATCTGTCATTTCAGCTCATGACAGAGGTAAACAGCACCACATTGCATTTCTTGTGACATTTACTCAGTCTGAACAAAGACAGTATCAACAGCAGTTACAAGCCACCTGTCTTAAAAACATGATGCCTCTGTAGTGACAAAGTGTCTATCTTCTATGGGAAATGGCACATTTCCACGGCACACAACACTAACACACATCAGTTAAGGTACCATTTATCATCAGTCTTTTCACACTCCATCAATATATTTAAGTATTTTCAATGCATTAACATCTTGAAAACTAGGCTTGGTATTCTAAATACTAGGACAAGATCACAAATGGAAAAAATGGGATTTCAGCCAAAGCAGTGTGTTTTCACCATTATCTTCCTTTCTTCTTTGGTGTGCTAGTGACTAGAAAGAAAATTCTTCAAAATATTTTATACCTTTTAAGAGTCAAAACAGAATAAATGTTCCAAAGTTACCAGACAAAGAAATAAACAGTGTGTGTAGCTACTGGCTGGGTACTGGATGAAACACAAATCCTAGGGGGCTTCCGACCACATTTTATTCTTCAGGGACGCACACTATTGCAATATACAAAAACCACTTTTCTGTCCTTGCAACATTTACTTCAGTGTTACATACCACTATGCACTACAAGTCTGAAGCCAGTAAAATCACAGGCTTAATGTACAGTAACAGAAGCAAATTATCTGTATGTATTTTCCTAATATTTGCTGCTCCTTGCCCTGTAATTGATTGCAAGTAGAATGTGTTTATTTACAGAGATTACACAGTTCTCTGCATATGTTGGCCTTAAAATCATTCTGTTTTGCTCGCTGACTTAAATAGGAGCAGGATTAGATCTCTGAAGGACGCTTTACTGCATAGGAAGCATTGATTTGAGAGATTAGCAACACAGAGTTGTGGCAAAAGATGTGCTTCATCACAGCTAAGTAAAACAGGTTACAATACAGCCTGTTGAGATGCCTTATGTGTTTTCATCAGCCTGTGTCACTTTTTGCCAAAGTACAGCTGATTACAAAGCCTCACTTGATCAGTAAAATTAAATGGCATTAAGCAAATAATTTGTTTGCATCATGGAGTATTTGAAGGACAAGTAAGAAAGCTATTTTTCCTTATTTGGAAAAGAAGACAATACTGCTAAAGCCCCATCCTCTTGATTTAGTGTATGCCATGACATGAATGTAATGCTGGCATGAAGAAGAGTCAAACCAGCTTTGGGAATCCACTTACCTGGAGTGCTGTTCCAGCTAGATTTAGACATTGGACAGAAGGATGCTGTCACGAATTTCACATTTCCTTTTGAGTGCGACTTTCAAAGAAATGCTGTGGCTGCATACGGATTAACTTTTCTCACAGTAACAGGCAGGTACGCTTTGCACTAAGCTGACTACATACTGTAGCAAAGAATTTTTTTTCATAAGTTGTCATGAATTTTAGGAGCACAGAGACTAAACAGTAATTCTATTCTTTGCATGTACTTCTTTTCAGTTGTGCTGTTCTCAACATACATTTCCTTCATAATAACTACCGACCCGGGTACTGAGGTCATTCTAGAGAGCACTCCCAGCAGGCCCAGATTTGCGAGAGAGAGCATGATATTTTCTTTATCTCTTCCTACTGACTCTCCTCAGAAATCAGAATTGGATCGCTGCAGTGTTTGCTAGGACAGTCAGAGGCATTTATATTTACAAACCTGAGCCACAGAAGTCTGCAATTCCACATAAACAGTTCCTAACCTACTATGTAAAAAATAGCTGTAGAGGAACAATATTACTGGAAATGCCAAAGGTTCCTGAATTTTCACAATATTACTGTGTTACAAATCTACAGAATGATTTAAGATATTTTAATTTTACTTTATTATACAGATTGAAGCACTATACTCTGCTTACATGTCAGAAATACCTAATATTCATTTGGAATCACTGAGATGTCTAAGGATCATCCTCTGCATTAAGATATGAGAGGTATTAGTAAAACATAACAGGAGAACTTGTATAAGCAGCAAACAAATTTGAATGAAACTTTGATCATTATTAAGTACTGTCCACATATTTTTCAAAAATAGCTTTAGCTCCCTCCTCTATTCTTCTTAATCTGTGTCTTCTTAGGAACTGTCTAAATAATTTCATTAGGTCCACATACACATCTGTTAAATTATACCTAATCAGCTTTTTAATTTTCTTCTAAGCTATCTAATAAAACAGGCAATTATCAGGACAGTTGTTCAAAAACTTTTTATATGGGATGCTCATGTTCCCACAATCAGCACATTTCATGGTGTCAGTTTTCACTGAATTAAATGGAAATGTGAAGGAGTGGTTGATCTCACACTGCCCCAAGTTATACAGAATCTGAGATTGTGATGCATGGCTACATCTCACAAGGGTGCAGATCTGTGGAGTAGCTTGACTTGTTTAATATGAATGAGCAATTACTCATAGTCTACACATTCAGCCACACTCTAGTGAGCTTGCCTCTCTGCTTCTGTGTCAAACTCACTTTTTCTAGAAGCATATAATCTTTTTTAAGCCTTTACACTGCAAACAGTTAAGCATTTACTAAAATATGTTTACATTCATTTCTTAGTGTAGTTATTTCTATAAATCATCCATATATTTTAATGAATTTAGACCAAAGATTTAATTATCTACAACATAGCCCAGGTTACTCCCGCAGAGCTCTAGATTTTTATTACGAATATGCATTTTATGGAAATTAGATCACATTCCACATGTTGAAACTTGCATTTATTAGTCCCACCAAAATATGCAAATGTGAAAGATTCTATGAAATTCTGAATGAAATACGGTTGGAAACAATATTATTAATGTAATCTTAATCATCCAATGCTTAACTAATCTCTCTAGACAACTAATACTTTAGTAGCTGTTGTATTTTAAGGATTCACAATAACTGTGTTTTGAGATTTTAAAGTCACTAAATTTGCCTACTGTTTCGAATATTGTTTAGCTGCTTGAACTTTTACATATAACGGGAGACCTTACTGCAGCCTTCCAGTACCTGAAGGGGGCCAACAAGAAAGCTGGAGGGGACTTTTTACAAAGGTCTGTAGTGATAGGATGAGGGGTAACAGGTTTAAATTGAAACTGGGGAGGTTTAGATTGGGTATCAGGAAGAAATTCTTCACGGAGAGGGGGGTGAGGCACTGGAACAGGTTGCCCAGAGAAGCTGTGGATGCCCCATCCCTGGAAGTGTTCAAGGCCAGGCTGGATGAGGCTTTGAGCAACCTGGTCTAGTGGAAGGTGTCCCTGCCCATGGCAGTGGGGTTGGAACTAGATGGTCTTTAAGGTCCCTTCCAACCTAAACCATTCAGTGATTCTATGTTGAAATAAACTATTTTATTCCATGGATAACAAACGATTTGTAGGTGGAGTTTATAGCTTTTACTAGACTGATATAATGGAAAAAGCAGACAAATTTTCTACTCTGTGTAAAACAGACCAGAAGAAATGCTTTGGTGCATGAAAAACTGTGTGTTGAAGTTGTCTAATGAATTAAATTACCTCCACCTACAAACTTTGTCTAATTTATGTCCACATACCACCATCACCTTAATAACATTACTACTTACACTTTACATGGAGTGATAATGCATCTCTTCCCAGTTGCTTCACCTACATCACCCTCACAAAAGCCATCCTATACCTTCAGCCTCAAAGTCTGACAGAAGAATTCTGTAATTAGAGATGACATCTAAAAGCAGAACGCTAAGGGCTGTGGCCTGTTGCACTGCAGTTGGGCGGTTTTCAGTGACCTCTGTATGAGATAGCAAGCTCCACTCGCTAACATTTGTGTAAAGTATACCTTCCTGTGTCAAATACTCAAGATTTGTTCTCTGCTCAACTAAATATATTACACTATCAAAGACATAACACATCAAATCACAGTGAAAAAATGTTCATTATTCTACCTGCAATTGAGTATGTGGTATTCCGATTTTAATACAATTCTTACTGCACATAAATGGTTTTCACAATGTTTTTCTTAATATGGAAACCACTCATTCTGTAAGTGAACGAATCCAGTGTTATCCCTCACGTCAATGGAATGGGAAATAGCAACATCGAATGCAGCAGAGAAGCTCTGGTCCATACCTGTAGCTGTGATAGATCTTTAGTACTCTATCCTCTCAGGAAGCTTTGTCCTTTATTAAACTTTATTTCCCAAAATTCTCTAGAAAGCCTAATGAGAAGATTTGTCCCATTACCTTTTAAAACATTACAAGACATATTACATTTCTAATCCATCTATTCCAATCAAAGGCATTAAATAATCTTTAAAAATGGGTTGCATAGCCATGCTTGAGCACTGTTCTCACAAATTTTAACATTTTTATTAGAATTTTGCGAAGGAAGTTGAAATTTGTGTTTCTCTATATGGGCCAAACTACTTTCACAGTTTCTTTCTGTCAGAAATATACACGTGAAAAATTTGTTTTGAAAAGACCCACTAAAAAACAAATCACATTTTACTCATGTCTTGTACTAAATATGTGTGGACTTGCAAGTACCTCTCAAATCAGAAGAAAAGGGCAAATATTTATCTTAAAGAATTCAAATTAATTCAGCACCTTTCCCTGCCAATGTCTGTTCCTCTGTGAGTACAGGTGTGACTGCTGTTTACTGTGGCTGAAAAGAACCTAGAAGCAGCTGTTGGAATTTAAAGCTCTTGTGATACGCATGTTTCGCTCCTGACACTGTACTTCTGAAAGTCTTCATCCAAACGCTACAGTTCTGAGCTACTAATGACATGCTCTCTGCAACCTACACTGAAACGCCCGCGGTCACTCTTGGCATCATTCTGCAGATCTTCCTTCCATTTCCCTTGTCACCACCGAGCCTCTGATGAAACAAAACGGTTGCTGACAGCTGTCTGAAGCAGTATGTTGAGCTTTGTACTTGAAAGTATGCTTCAGCTGAAGGGGTGTGTGTGTGTGTGTGTGTGTGTGTGTGTGTGTGTGTGTGTGTGTGCAAAAAATATTTGTGACCCTGCAAAATAGAGACTTTTTATGTGCCATTGATCAAAAGGATTAAGTTACACTGAGAAAAGGCTCTATTACGAAAGATCAGATGTTTTGATTAAATTATCTAACCTTTTGCAGTGAAACCAGTTTTCCCATAAATTAGTGCTGCTCTTTAAAGAAATGCTCCCCATGTAAGTTCTCACTACAATAAATATTGTTTTAAAATATCAAATTAGAACCCTAAGTATGCTACTAGTAATTGCAAAAAAGGACTTTTTGTAGAAAGACAGGTAATGAGGTGGAATGGAAGGGGAAAAAAAAGCTTTATCAAGCTTTAAGAGCTTCTTAATTCCAGGTGCGGGTCTGCTACTGGCTGACCCTGAGGTAGCTTGAGTGAGATAAGCCACTTCTTTTTTACTGCATTTCCCAAGTATGATTTGACCATTTCTGTGGGAAGAATTTGGCATTATTTTATAGAATCATAGAATCAT
>NW_010271266.1:0-10468 GCF_000690775.1 Eurypyga helias
TTGTTTAGTTTTCCCGGGCTGCTATCGCTGATAGGGTTCGTTTGGAATCTGCCGCGGCAGCGCTCGGGCTCCGGCCCACTGGAGGAGGGGAGGGGTAATTTGTGAGACCGATTCATGGTATTTTGATAGCCGGAGTTAAACCACAACACAAGTGTTATAGTGTGGATTGACTGGGAAAAAAATAGAACAAATCAATGTAACTTTCTAACAGTACTTATGCTTGATATGGAAATCCTTTCCTGTAGTCATGGTCTGATGTCAAGATTACAGGATTTGCTCAATCTGTGAACCTCTAATCTCAGTGACTTGGAGCCATGAACCTGTAACCACACCACCCAAAACTGACTTTGCCTCTACCTCTCTTAACCACTCTCAGCCCATGATGCTGGGGTTACTCTGTGGTCTGTGTCTGAAGATCTAGATACTGTGAATTTTCATTTTAATGGTAATTAATGTAGGTTCTTCTGATTTAGTGTGCATCAGGTTTGCTACCACAGAGATGAATTAATTTGGTAGGTCTAGTCTATCAGCCAGTTCAGACAGCTGAAGGGTCCCAGTAGAGTCAACCCATAAGCTACAATTTAAGAATGCTTTTCATGTCCACCAGAGTGCTCAGGATGAGGATGAGATATTGACTGTATTATATTTCCAGCAGCCACCTCAGCCTAGAGAGCTTGCCTCAAAGCAGCATGGTTCTTTGTCGCATCCCTTTCACAGGAATGACACGATTATTGAGTGGGCTACCTTTGACCTCTAGCTCATGGCGCAGGTAAAAGCCATCTGTGTAACTCTGAAGCAAGAGTTTAAATTAAAAACAAACAGAAAAAAATCGGCTCAATGGTCAATATTCAAACATGATAATCTAAATTGACACAGTGTGGGAGCTAGTGACACAAATTTCCATATATGCCAATGGACTCCTTCACTCTTATCTGCCCAGGCCTTCCAAAACAATTTGTTCAGCAGTAGTGAGGGGAGAGGGACTGTAACTGGTCACACACAGAGCAAGGTGGAAGCAGAACCTGTGGTTTCAGGTAAAAACATGGTGGAAAACTAAGTTTACATTGCCAGTGAGGGTCATTGGCTAATAGATGATGCTCATGCTTTAAAATACTTCTGCAATTAGAGCAGATTTCATTAATGCATCATTAGTATCTAATGAGGATTAATGTCTCCTTGAAATTAGATACTAAGGAATGTGCGTGTCCCTTGTCTATGCCAACAGCACTGCATCTTAACTACAAGCTTAATTGGTTGTAGGGAATCACAAGGAAATGTACTGGTTTTTTTTCCTAGTATTATGTGTATTATCTTTTATTAGCTATTGACCAGGTGTTTGAAAATCTTTTCTCCTCACTGGTAAAAGCAAACTGGGTAGCAAGGCAGAACTAGAACATCCTTGTTACTCTTAGGAAATGGGATGGAAATATTTATTGTCTCAGCCTAATTAATATTCATTTATAATAAACATTATAGTGTGTATCAATACAATAAAAGTGTTCAGAAGAGCTAGGTACCACACAAGCAGCAATAAACATCTCTAACATTATTTTTTGCCAGGCCTTTGTGCTCTTGTACCTTTCTGTGAAATTTCAAGTGTGGACTGCTGTCCTGTGGAGGAAAATGTGCTTCTCCTCCATTCCACTGAACATGCCAATGACTTTTTTTACAGTTTTCCTAAGAGTGTATTTTTCAGATACTAAGAAGGAATGAAAGAAATGTAAAAATAGCATGTCATAAAGCAGAAACATACAGTGAAAAAAACTATTTCTGCAATGAGTAGTCATTGTGCCACAGCATATTTGTTTGTTATACAAGGCAATCTTGGTGTGTTGTTTTTATTCCTGGAGTATCAGTGTCATTTTTTCTTTACATCTGGTGATTTTAGTTAGTCATAATTTCCCATTAATTTTTTGTAGTTTCATAGGCACTGTACATAAAATATACACAAATAAATTAAAAGAACATAATCCTTATTATTGCTCTTTGGTCTTAAATCGTGTTATGCGATTATCTGTTAAAATGTATCTAGATTTGCCACTAAAAAAACAGAATCATAAAATCACAGAATAGTTTGGGTCAGAAGAGACCTTCAGGGACCATCTAGACCAGCCTCCCTACTGTGAGCAGGGACATCTTTCACTGAAGAATTTGCTTAGTGCCCTGCCCAATAGGAAATGTCCACTTGAAACCAAATGTAGAATTTAAGCAGATATAATGAAATTAAACATTATCTCCAAGCACTTAGAAACAGTATTAGTGGGACTTAAAGGGATTACATCTCACCTAAAAGAAAGTACCTGACATAGCAATGATTTCCAATAATGATCAAAATTAATCCTTGAGTTGACAGCCAACACAAATCGTAGACATAGTTTAAAAGCTAAAAAAGCCGTAGACAGTTAAGTGGGACTCTGCTTCAGTAGAAGTGTGATTATTGGGCTGATCCAACACAAGAGCAAACTTCTTGCCACAGGCTGGAGTATTGCTTTATTGCTGACTGAAGAAGGAAGGTGTAGGACATAGGATTTCCCTTCCCTGTGTCACTTCCATAAGTCCCACATGATTTTCCTGGAAGTACTGTTATCTGTGTTCTGCCCACTCCTCTTATGGCATCTGTCTGAGAGGTTATCAGCTGAGGAAGTACAGTTTACCCGCCGATGAATGGAATTAAAGTCAAGATATATGTCATGAGTCTGAATCTCAGAAGACTGCAATTCTTCACCCGTGATTGAAATTTCTATTGTTAAATGAATACCAACTGGATTCGTCAAAGACATTACTTGATGACTCTTGTACAGAGCCTGACATTTACTCTTTTGCTATGAAGCAGCAGCATTTTGCTGTAAGATATAAGCAGTTTACATTACATCACCTGTGGAATATGAAGCATTTTATATGCATTTACTTAATTATTACTTATGACAGTGGAAAACAGTACATGGTCTGTTGAAAAACTTCAAGAATCTGCTTGTACTTTCTGAAAGAATTATTAACTTTCATTAGGCATACAATTGAGAATAAGCAGCTTGGGCAGCAGCTTGTCCACCACACACAGGGTTTCCAAGCTCTGAATTCGCAAATAATGAAACACTCTCAGAACTCCGCTGATATTTAAAACTTGTACACCCAGGCAAAGAGTCTTTGAACTTTCTATACATGTGTAAATTACGACAAAGATACAGGTTAATTTTTTAATGCCTGTCACATTTGTCTCATTTTATGGATTAAGAATCTCCCAGAAGTTAGAGGAATATGTTTCTTCCACTAAAAAAAAAAAAAAAAGGATTGATTTTTATCAGGCTTTCTTTTATTGATTGGCAGCTTAACATTTATCAGCTCAAACAGCTTATGGCTGCCATTTTTTGAAGTGATATTTTAGAGGTCAAGCTAATGCTCCAGGTCATTTTGTTTGCATTTCTAAAACTGATCTTTACTGGTCCATCATTATCTGCTTTTACCTGCTTTGAGGACTCAGGACATAATACACATGGTGAAAAGTAATTATGAAAAGCTCTTCTCCCAGCCTTTATCCATAATTTCTGAATGATAATTTATTAAAAAAAAAAAAAAGAAGCAAGTGCTGTGATGGCATCTCTTGTTTTTAATCAAAGATCAAAGAACTGCAACTATAACACAGCTGTTTCCTTCTCTCACTGTATCACGAGCAACCGTGAAATATGAACATGAGCATCTAGTGAAACATCTCTATGCATGACCATCAAGTCAAGTAGTTTTTTTTTTAATCACCACAAGAAACAAACATAAAAGTATCCCAGAAATGAAAAATTTTGTTTATAAGAGGTGTTTGTACTGACCACATGCCAAATTTTGACATTTTAAATGTGTCGGTAACATTTCTCAAGCTGTTTCCCTATGCAAATTTACTGGTTTTCTGTGCCATTAGCTCTGAACTAGCCAAGCACAAACACTGAAACAAGGCATAGTAATCAAAACTTAAAGACAAAAAAAAAAAAAGATAAAAGAAACAGCAACAGAAAAGAAAGCCATGACACTAAAACCATGGACATCTCAATTTATTCCCGCAGTTGTGATAACAACACGTTACCTCACAATATTTGATACACCTTAGCCCACATGGCCCATATTCTTACTCAACAAAGAGTTACTGAAATAGATGGGAATGAATATCTGTGTTCTGCTTGAAAAATGGCATCTCTTACCGCTGACAATTGTTAAAAGCACTTGATAACAGTGTGCAATCTCTGGCATTGTTGTATGGAGAAAGCCTCGGCTGTTTCCTATGATGATATATTTATAATTATATTTTCGCTAAACTGAATTGTCTGTCAGCTTCTGATTTTACAAGTCATTTTCATATTGCATATGAAAATTTTCTAAACCAGTATCAAGGAATGACATCCAAAGTCAAAAGAAAATTGCCTCATCAACTGTAAATAATGGTCCAGTAAGTCTTTTAAAGGTAAAGAACTTATGGAGAGCAAAACAGCAGATCCCAAAGGCAGATTTCTTACTGCTGTCTAGCAGTAACAGAGACTGGCAGGATGTAATTCACCCCTTAATTTTCTGGTGTGGCCAGAATAAACACAGTTAACACAAGAAAACAGCAAGAAGACTCCTTCTGTAACCGGAATCTGCACCGAATGTCCCTTTGGTTAGGGTGAAAGTAAACGTCCACAGACAGATTGACAAAACAGATTTTCCGAGTGGGATGCAAAGGGCAAATCTGTGTCACAGCAGTGCTCACAGACTGGCGTATACGGAAACGGGTGTTTTGTGGGCATACGGCTGCCAATTTTGCACACGTTTTTTACAACTACCTTGGAGCTGAGAAACATGGAAACATAAATCTGAACTAATTATTTAGGGTATCACTATAACTCAACTCTCATTTATCTCCAGTGAGGAGAGGGGGTTTTTTTGCATTTACATGGCATCCATTTGACTTCAGCATGTTTTACTTGAGCGTGACCTAAAGACCTAGATCTGTTGTTAATTCAGACGAATTTTCCTGTTTGTGCTTCATACATAAGCTGTTTGAAAATCTTTAGTACGTTAATATGTTGCCACTTCTGCTGCTCCAAGTGGAAGTAGGGTGATGTTTACTAAAATGCACAGACATTATACATGCCGTGTGGGTTACAATGCAGCCAGTACCCATCAGGGCAGATTTTAAGACCTAATCAGACAAGCTGTGGTTGAGGCTGAAGCTGATAGGAGTCAAGAGAAGTTACTGCGTGTATTTTAAACCCAGATCACTTCACAAAAGCAAGTTTCTTAGCTGAACTGAGATGATGGTATCTGAATATGGAGTAGAGGGGAGAAAAGAATGCAGGGTGTTTGGCTGGAGGCAACTTTTCATTTTACGCTATGGCACCTGGAGCAGTCTGTCTGTCTGTGGTCCTACTTAAAATAATAGCTATAGTTTAACGTTTTAAAGAAATATGGTAGAAGTTTTATTTAGATTGTCTCCAGTACCATGGGGTAAAACTGTCTCTGTTGCCTGTTAAAAAACTAAGTTCTTAAGTGACGTTCTAATCAAGTAACAACAAAATTGCTTTCCCGGCTGTAAGTCCATGGAGACATAAGATATGCACTGTGTCTTGCATGGTACCTGGTATGATGGCTCTTCTGCCAGACAGAAGCTCCTATGCACATTTACAAAATAGACGATAAATGTTTGCAATTTCCTCTCTCCACTTTAACGGCCTACTTTCATGTTGCAATTACTGGGGTGACGGAGAAGGCAAGTTATTTATATCATTTTCCTTATAATAATTGAAAACCTCTTTTATTTCTCTCGCTTTACCTTAAATAACACAAAGTTAGAGGTTTTAATACTTTTTCCCTCTCTGTCTCCTAGGAAACCGATCTCATGACCTTTAACATCTCAATGCACCGCTCTTGGTGGCGGGAACATGGGCCTGGCTGCATACGAAGGGTGGTGCGTCCTTCTGCTCCTGGCATCCTAGACGATTACTCCTACGTCTCCGTGACAGGCTGCATAATTGATTTCCAGTACTTAGAGGTCATTCACAGTGCTATCCAAATACTCCTCTCCGTAAGTTCCCATTTCCTTTTCTACTAAGATTCTGTCAAGTCTTTTCACATGTAGCCTGCTGCTCTTGGGTGTCTCTGTCCTGAGAGGTCATGTAGTAGCTGATGGATAGCAGCATAGATTTTTAATTATATTTTGAAATACAGAATTATATTCACATTTTTAAAATGTGCATTGTTCTTCTCTTTGCTTATATCCTGTAAAGCTCTCTGCTGGCATAGTCCCCATTCTGGTCTTTGCTGGAACACGTGAAAATTAACTCAGGTTCTTGGCTCTCATTCACTGAGACACGTACAGCAAAGGAGAGTAGACCTGTCCAAAATTAGTCTGCCTAAACCTTTCCAAAGTTCACAATCAATTATGGTATTTATTCAGCCCTGAATGTAAATATATTTTACGTGACACCTGGCTAAGTTTCTGCCCAAGGTAAGGTACAGATGTAAAACTTGGGAAAGGTCAAAATATTAGGAATTAAAATACTTACTTGTATTTAACCATCTTATTTGTTCTTTCCTGTGACTCTTTATCACAATTATTGGAATTATCAGCTTTATGAGACTACACTGCCTCCGCAATCCACATTTTGTAGTTGGATTACCAGTCAAAAACTGCAAGTACAAAAAGTCACTGTAAAAATTCTGCTGTGCAGGGAAACCCTGGGGCTGGAAGAGTTGCTCTGGGAGCCCTAACCCAGTCTTGGCTACAGTCTTTCCTCAACCTGATGGATGCTTCTGCTTGTGATTAAAAGTTTGTTTGGCTTAACTGCATGTGATCTTCTAGAAGTGGTAGCTCTTTCTCCACATAGCTGTGTGTAGTACATAGCAACCGGCCCACCCCAGGTGGGTGTGCACATAGGTCTGATGTCTGGATGTATTATGAGAACACAAATGCTCATGGTCCTAACTATGGCCACCAGTGCTTGTCAGACAATGGGAGAAGACATGCAGTCTGCAGTCCATACCTACAGCCCATTTGAGCTGCCTGGTCGGAATAAACAGAAAGGCTGGATATTCCTGTTGTATTCAGTACTTGAAGCTGTTTACTGACTGGTAAATTCTTCCACTAAGAAAGTAAAAGGTTTCTATAGGATAAATCTCATTCTTTAGTTTAAAATTAGCTTCAAATTTTAGTTATTACATTTTTTCAAGATAAGGACTTTTCTCTTTGAAAGAAAAAAAATCAGTGTATGTGGTTACTATGACAATCTGTCTGTTTAAAATGTAGTCTAGAAGTTAAAGACAATTTCTCTGCATTATTAGATGCCTTTAGTGAGATGTCGAGTGCCTTTTCCTTACCACTGCTTTTAATCAAAATTTAATAAACCTGTATCTTAAACCAGTTATTAATGAACTTCCACTTGAGAGTCCAGGTCTGAATTAGTGCACTTGCCTACCGCACCAGTGACATCACAACCACCTACACAAGCCTTGTCCTGATTCTTGTTTTAGTCAAGCAGCAAAGACTTGAATTCTATTCTATGACTTCAGGTTAAGAGCTTTTCCAGTGAAGAAAAACCACTTCTTTGGAGCCCTGTGCCCATGTATGTCAACACACATTATAAAGATACTGTGAAAGTAGGCCTTGCAGAAGAATTTTTCACAGGAGATTTGCACAGTGTGGCCAGCAGGTCAAGGGAGGGGATTCTCCCCCTCTACTCTGCTCTTGTGAGACCCCACCTGGAGTGCTGCGTCCAGCTGTGGAGCCCTCAACATAAGGATATAGACCAGTTGGAGCGAGTTCAGAGGAGGCCATGAAGATGCTCAGAGGGCTGGAGTACCTCTGCTATGGGGACAGGCTTCGAGATTTGGGCTTGTTCTGCCTGGAGAAAAGAAGGCTCCGGGGAGACCTTATAGCCCCTTCCAGTACCTGAAGGGGCTACAAGGAAGCTGGGGGGGGCTTTTTACAAGGGCCTGTAGTGACAGGACAAGGGGTAACGGGTTTAAATTGAAAGTGGGGAGATTTAGATTAGATATCAAGAAGAAATTCTTCACAGAGAGGGTGGTGAAGCACTGGAACAGGTTGCCCAGAGAAGCTGTGGATGCCCCATCCCTGGAAGTGTTCAAGGCCAGGCTGGATGAGGCTTTGAGCAACCTGGTCTAGTGGAAGGTGTCCCTGCCCATGGCAGGGGGGTTGGAACTAGATGGTCTTTAAGGTCCCTTCCAACCCAAACCATTCTGTGATTCTATGACATCTGCAAAGCTTAACTGAATGCACCATCCATACTCATGTGGGGGCCTGATACTCAAAGCAGGTTGCTTCTCCCCTCCCATGAGCTCTTCATTTGCCGCAAGTTCCTTGTCGTTCCTTCTGCTTCAGTGAGCCTGTACAAGGGAAAGTGAAGTGTGCTTGGTTTAAACAGAGAAAACAATAAATATTTCCAGTACTTCCTCACTTCCACAAGAAAATGTGCATTGCATTAGAATTTTTTCTAGATTTTTTGTGGTTAAAAACTAATTTAGAATTCAGTGGAAATACAGCTGGTTGTTGAAATCAGGAACTGTTTTCTTCTGGACTTATCAGTGCAATACAGCCTTGGTCAAAAGTTACTGAATGACAGGGATACAAATATTAATATTAGAAGAGTAGAATAAAAATATTTCATATATACAAACTAAAAGGAATATGAAAATGGAAAAGTATAAAAATTATATAATAAGTATATTATTACATCGGTGTTGGAACTAGATGATCTTTAAGGTCTCTTCCAACCCAAATGATTCTATGATTCTATGAATTATAAAGCATAAGATGTCACAGGCTCTTCCCTTTCTTGTGGAGTGACTGATTGCCTGGAACAATCATAAATAAATTCTGAATACATTTCACTGCAAGTTCAAAACATGCCAGGAACTAAGGCTTGGCTGTGAAATAAATAGTTGCCATTTTCAAATACTTTATTTGACTGATATACACAATGTTTAAACTTAAATCCCATTCACAAAGTAAGGGTTTCCTCCAGTCTTATTATCTTCCTATCCCATCTGTGACACATTATGATTAGCATATTATGGGTCTGTAACTCAGTTTCCATTCTGAATTGCAGTTTAGGCTTATTTAATTTACTGTCACGCTGGACAGAAGTCACCACCTAGATTATCAGACTTGTTTCAGTTTCCTCCCATTTTCTGAGTACTGTTGACCTGAGGAAGCTCCCATTAATTTCAGATGCAGAACTGCTTTCCTAATTAGGGTACCAATTTCAATTGTTAGTTAAAAGGTCATTTAGGTTGTCTTTTTACAGTACTGAAGAATTGTAGATCAGAAGATCCTTCTTTTTTAATTTCCCTAGTAGCTAGTCCTAAAAGTAGCCTATTCCTTTTTGGACCTTACAATCTACTTAATTTTCATAACATTTTTATGTAGCAGTAGTGGCGTAACAAACCATTTTACAGTGTAACAAAAACTTTATTGGCATAACAAATCATTTTATCATGCTAATCCTTGTCCAAACGACTGGGAAGGTGAGCACTTCCATTTGGTAGGGAGTTGGAGCCTCTGTAAGAAGAAATCCCTTCAGGGGTAAATATTGGATACCTGTCGAGATGTATAACTCACTAGCCACAGTTCTTCATTTTTGAAAGGTGACTTTTTATTGAAATCTTTTTTTTTTTTTTAACAGGTATAAAAATTTTTATATGTGCAGAATGCTGTAGCTGTGACTACATTAGACCCTGCTTCAGGGAACAGGCTCGACAGTCATTTATTTAATTCTAATGTAGTAAGACTCTTCTTCTATCTGCTTCATAGTGGTTTTTTTTTTAAGTATATCTTTTATTGATGAAACACTAACCTTGTATCTCATCCTGATTCTGGGCAGCTATTGAAGTGATTGGGAGCTGAAGGTGTTAAGCATTTCTTTAAATTGAGGGAAAATCAGGAGAAATATGAGAGTGGTATGCAATAAATAGTAAAAAAGAAATATATTTTAAAAGGAAGCTTAAAATCTACATTTATTTGATGTCTAGGGCACAGTACATATTATTTTGGTGAATAAATCCTTCTGCACAACAACTTTAATTTTAAAATACAAGGCTGATCATCTTTACTGAAATCTGAATTTTTGGAAAACAAATTAATATTACAGTCAAAATAGTGACAGCTTAGCAACTTTGAAAAAAGCCTTTCATACTGTCTTTTTTGTTATTTGAACATATATAATGCACACTGAGAATGTTAAATGCCAGGTAGACACTGACTTCAGTGTCATGTGCTTTAAAAGTTCCCCAAGTGATTGAAGAGTTTTTTTATTAGACCCTGAGGCTAGTCTCATAGTAAGCTTGTCCACAGCTACACTGTGAAGCAGAGACCCCAAGCTAGGGTTCACCAAAGTAGATCTGGAATTAGCAGCTGTATAACTTCATCGGTGCTGAAAAAGGAAAACAAATTAATTTTGGCGGAGCCACAGGCTGACAACTAAAACTGCTTCTG
>NW_010271267.1:0-25181 GCF_000690775.1 Eurypyga helias
GGACACAGCGTGGGGCTGCAGCCAGCCACCCGCACAGGCCCTGCTTCATGCTAGCTGGTCGCAAGGATAATTTCTTCCCCTTTTTTTTCCAGCCCTGGGAGCCTTTTCTCACTGCAGGGCTGCACTGCTGCTTTTTCCAGGGAAGAAAGGTTTTCTTTCCAGTGCCCTTCCCAGAAGTGGCTTTGTTCCGTATCCCATCACCATGAAAGACGTCACTGGGGCATAACTGGGTCTGCCAAAGGCCACAGCTGCCATGTCAGCACATCCCCTGAGCCCCAGCCGACTTCTCGAGCCAAGGAGACAACACTGCTCCAAAAGAAAAAGGCCTCAGACAGGGCCTGTTACCTTCTCCCCCACTCCAGCCTGTCCCTGGAGCACAGGAGGGCTTCACCCAGCACCTGCAGCTCCTCCAAGACCTCTCGCTGCATCTCCACGGCCATGTGGTGCACGTGGTGGTTGACGCTGTTGTACATCACCGCGTTCTGGAACATGAGCATGAGGTCCCGCTGGAACTGGACCATGGACTGAATGTGTCCCTTTGACAGTCGTCTCTTTATGCTGGTTAAATCCATGGGTCTACAAAAGACAGGCAGAAGGAGAATTAAATTGCAACCCAGGGCCAGGCATTCTTCAGGCTCTGCATGATTGTGCTTACCCTCATTTCAGCACGGCCCTGAAAGCACAGCTATTTTCAATCAATTTTATTGCTCAGGACAAAGAGGGAGAGTGAGAAATGTTTTTCTTCTAAGAAGTCAGACAAAAGTAAGTTTAGCCAATGCGACACTTGCTGTCCAATCAAGTTGGCAGGTCATTAGCAGTCACCTCTACAATAAAATGTGATGTTGAGCTCCAGGGAAGGCCAGCAGAGCGATTCTAGTAATTAGTCTTCATGAAGTCGGTCCAGGTCTTGGTGGAGAAAGAAAAGTTACTAAAATAGGTATCTATCAAACCCCCTTAAAATCGAATGGTGCCACTAGCAAAAATAGCAGTGCTGATAAGGGGAACATGACAGAGAATAAATATTACTTCCCTTATTTTGACAGAATGAGAAAATGAATGGCTGCAGAGAGGACAACTGTGACCAGAATAGAATGTGATTCAGCTCTGAAAAATGCCCTTAATCTCTCTGGGAAAATTTCTTATGACCCACTTCTCCACTGAGAGTAAAACATCTGGGGAGCAAGCAATGGATGAGGAGAGGGATTGAGGCACACGCTTCCAGTATGGGAAGAGTGCTGAGCTGCAGAAGCTGAATCCCCCACTCAGGCAGGGCTTACAGCCTGGAGTAAGTCAGCCATGCAACGCCAGCAAAGGGCAGGCACAATTCTTATCTGCACCAGAGTCAGTGCAAGCTTCTAGGTTCTAATCACCTGGAAGGGAGTTTTAATTTAAGAAATCAGTGGGAGATGCTGGTGACACCCAAACTCTGTGAAAGAGGAGGAAGAAAACCATTCCACTGACTCTTTGGAAACCAGAGAAGACAGAAAAAACCCAGAGAGAAATCCACTAGTGAGCACCTCCTCCACAAACTCACCTCTTCACCACATCCCTGTATCCAGGGGCTTGTTTCTCTGACACCGCCTTCAGGAACGGGCCACTGTACCTACAGGGACAAGCACAAAGAGTGACCTCTGTCTGCCTCTCCACCAAAGGCAGCGCTGCAACGCGGGCCAGTGCTTGCCTCTCCCTGCTTGTCGTGAGGGCCACGGCTGATCAGCAACAGCCAGTATTCGGTAGCTGGCATGACACGGCATGGGGGGAGGCTGAGCCCCCCGCTGAAGCTGGCTGTGCCAGATGTGTAGGAAGCAGCATTTGGGATCTGCCACATTAAGCAGAGGAAATAAATATGCAGTGTTCTCTCCAGCTTTGCAGCACGCAGCTGTTCTTGCTGTGAGGACAGCCAGAAGCAAAGCCACGGGGAGACAAGCCAGCCTGTGGTGGCTGTCGTGGAGGGGAGGACAAGGCCTGGTGACGCAGGAGCTGGAACTCAGGGCAGTGTCTGCTGGAGCCATGTCAATCCAACCCTTTGCTCCCCCATACCTGTGACTGGCTATCATCTTCCAGATGGACAACAGAGTTCTTTTGAAGAGAAAATGCTGCAGGGGGTTATCCCAGCTCAGCTGCACCCTGTGGAGGGAATATATCGCCGGATCACGCTCAAGATGAAGTAGGAGGTGGCAATTCTGCTAGCACCCACCACATCCAGGTGGATATAGCTCAGAGATCCTTGGCTGTAGCTATGCAAAGCCTCTCAGGGTGAGATGGTGGAAGCGTTCTGCATCCGAACGCACAACTGAGCATCCAGAACGAAGGAAGATGCAGGGCAGGGGGTAGGAACAAGAGCTGAGCAGCTGTAAAGGGCAGGATCATGTTGGATAGAAAAGCTAATGCTACTCTGAAGTTCAGAACTTTACAGAGGTGTTTTTTACTCAGTTTCTCATCCCAAAACCCCATGTTTTTCCTTCAGAAGTCAGCCCAGGTGGTCACACATGTGGCAGACCTGCATGGGACAGGCCTGCGCCTGCCTAAAGGGGGCTGGTAATGCCTCTCCGGAGCTGGACTGGACACTGGCTGACAAATCACGATGCCCAACTCACACAAGGCCTAGCTGCCTTGAGGAAACATGTTTTTTCCATTTAACCTCTTATATAACTTCTACTCTTCTCACTTCAGCTTAGGATCAATGCCCAAAACCGCTGGTAGATCCACAGAGGTAGCACAGTTTACCTGCTTCCCTCCTGTTCTCCTTGGCTATCTCAGCTTCCTGGAGGTGACCTGCACCACACACTCGTTCTCATGTGAGACAAAGGAAACAACTCTGCTGTGCCTGCAAGAAAGCAGAACGAACTACTTACAGCTGCGTGTTGGCAGGGCGTGTGGAGTCCAGCATGGGGGCTGCCGAGGTGCTTTCACCATCATCTCCATCCTGGGCCTGATTACTTGTCTCCTGTGGGTGTAGCTCACCTAAAGCTTGTTCTCCAGGTCTCTCCTGAGTCTTGTCCTGAAGGGCACAAAGGGAAAGGCAAATATGGCTAAAATGGCATCCTATCACCCGAGTTCTTCATCGAGAAGCCAGCCTGCTGCACATTCCCTTACTGCATCCAGCCTCAGCTGGGAGCTAGCTCGCTCTTGTTATTCTAGAGGATGACGACTGACCTTATCCAGTGTTGTGGTTTAACTCTGGCCAGCCAAACCAGCCTGATTGCCCTCTACATCCATGACTCTTCCCAGAAAAGCACATCCAGACCTTCACTGTGCTGCCCAGCACCCCAATAACAGCCGGGTCTGATCTCCTGGATCATAACAGCCTCTGGCTCCCACAAACACCGTGGAGCTGACTGGTGCCCAGTGTTGTGTCTGCCTGCTTTTCTGGGAAGAGTCATGGATGTAGAGGGAAATCAGGAGCTGAGGTAAGACTGCCTCAGGCTCAAGCTCAAGACACAAATAACAGGATCCCCTAGAGTGCAACAAGGTTGTTTCCTCACAAACTCCCACACAAATACGACAGAGTAGACTCAGCCAGGAAGGCTCATGGTGCTGTTGGTGCCGTGATCTGCCCAGGAAACGTACAGCTAGAGAGGTGCAGGGAGAGAGGCTCCTTGGAGTCCAGGTGTGCAGGGGCAGCTGAGAATTCCTCACCAGGAGATCTGAAGCATGGAGCACACTCCTCAGGAAGAAAGTGGGCACTGTGCTGTGTTTGGCTTTGACCGCTGGGAGAACTGTGAGGGAGCTGCTGGGAATAACCCTGTCCCGGCTGAACTGGTGAAGTGCGAGAACCCTGAACGTTATTTGTCTCCAGTGTCTAAGTTTGCAAGGGAACAAATGTGAGCATGGAACAACACTGCCTGTCCCAGCAGCACCTCGCAGGCTGGTGGGTGCCCACAGCCCCCTAAAACACAGGGCTGATGTAAACCAGGCTAGACAGCGCCTGCTTCCAAGACATGACGGTCTCCGGGGGCAGATGGTTATTGCTATCACCGCCACGTGGGCCTGAAACCAGCCAAGCTGTGTGCTGCATAACACAGCAATTAGAACAAGGCAAGTATTCCAGTCTTGCCTTAAACCTGAAAGCAGACTGCCAGCTCTCATGAGTCACCTTTACACTGCCAAGGAGCAATTCCTCCAACTCACATCTGAGGGTTTGATCTGTAACAAGCTTCCTGTTCATCAAGATACAAATCCATACATAAAAACCCACCCTTCTCCCCATACATTTCTTTTGCATTCCCTTCCCTACTGTCTCCTCCTATGTGTTCTCATCTCTCCTCATTTGGAACCTGGGACTTCTCCATCTCTTCTAGAGCTGATTTCCTTCACTGTCTCTTGTCTCTCACAGGGGATCAGAGGCTCTCTTAGGACCACCTCTCCCCTACCTCTCTTCCCAGGAAGTGTTCTTTCTCATCTTCTGCCAGGCTGTGTAGTTGACTCTCCTCTGCTCCTGAGACTGCTATTCCCACCGTCTTTTCCCGGCACCTCACATCTTCCCCATTATCCTCTTTCCCAGAGCCACAATCATCCCACTGAGTCTGCGATGACTCTGTGCTGCTAATGCGAAGAGGTTCCATCATCTGGGTTACCTGTAAAAGAGATTTATTGCTTCAAATTGTGAAGGCAAAAGGAAGAGAAATAAGCGGCACAGATGCTATTTTTGCTTTCGCTCACGAACGCCTTTCCATTTTTAGGAATTCTTGCAACATCTTCTGATGAAGCCCTGTGTTATTATTACAGTGTCAGTTCACTGACACCCCTGTGCTTTAGGGTGAGCTGTGTTTTGGCAAAGCAGCTGCCTGGTTGCAGTGCCAGCTTTTAAATGGGAGGAAGGGATAGGCTTGGAACGGGGAGCAAGTGAATTCGGGGCATCTGCTCCTCCCCCAGACTGTTTCTGTGTGTGGGGACGGTGAAGGCCTTGAAAACCCTCATGTTTCAGGAGGGCCTGAACTACGCCGCCCACTTTCCTGTCATCCGAACAGCCTTACCTCTGAGAAGAACTGGAGAAGACCGTCATCTTCACAGGGCTTCTCTGCTGTTTGGGAGTCTTCACTGTCGCCCTCCCAGAGGGGCTCACTGAGCTCCAGCTCGCAGTCTGCCTCTCCGCTGCTCTCCTCTAGCTTCCCCATGGCCACCTCCTCAGTATTCCTCCAGCTGCCCACGTCCACATCCAAGCTTGAATCCCAGCTGAGGAGAGACTGGAAATCACTGTTCTCGGACTCGCTGGGAGACTCCATCTCAGTATCCCACCACATCCAGGCATGGTCCCCCTGCAAAAAAAACAGGAGAGAGAGAGACAGCAATTTCTTTGTACCCTGACCCAGAACCGCAAAGCCCCACTCATTTCCTGACAGAGAGCCAAAGCACGGGCAGGGCTCCGTGAGGCGAGCAGCCTAGGCCTGAGCCCACGCTTGACAGCCCGTGGCAGGGCCGTGGCTCTGCAACACAAACTCATTTCAGAGCAACTGAATTTCATCTTTTCTGGCGCTTTGGCTGGGCTGCCCGGGGGGCGGTGGGTCACCGCGCCTGGGGGACGCCGAGCTGGTTAGGAACACGCGGCTTTGTCGGACACTGGATGCTTAAGGTGCTGAAGGCAGCCGGCAGCAAGCTCAGACCAAGTCAGGCCGGGGCTCCTGAGCCACCGACAGTTATGAAAAACCGGTGACTCCAAGGACAGCTCACTGAAATTCTCTTTGCTGTCCCCCAAGAACTTTTTACACTGGAAATACCTTATTACAAACACTACAGACGCTTTGTTTGCAAAGTGACAGACGTGATTTAGCTGGATGGTGGTATATCTGAGCCAGAAGAAATATAACCACAATCAGTCACACACTGACAGGGGACAGTTTTACTAACTTCAGCAAATAAAAGTTAGCATTCTCTCAAGAAGGAAGACACCATTCCTTTAACCTCTGTCCATTAGTCCATGCCTAAGTGTCTTCTACTGCACGAGTCCACTACGATCTCCCTAAGTCCAGGGAATTGCTTGCAGAGTCACAATAACAACAGTAAATGGCTCTTAGAAAAATATGTATCTTGGCACTGACTCAGCTGCCCGGATGCTGTACCTATGGAGAATTCTGTGCATTAATTAGCAGTGTCTTTAGAGTTTTCAGTTAATTATGTAAAACCCAATTCTCCCTAGAGTTCTGAACGAGCACAGCTCTCCCTGACTTCCTTTCGCCTTCTCAGGACTGCTAGCAGAGCTACCAATACAGCTCACAGCGCGTAACTGGGAGAAAGAAGGAATCCATTGGGTTTGGGATAAAACTTGCTTGCTTACTTTATGAACTTACAAGCAGAGCTAGGATCCAAAAGGCCGGCCTTGTGAAACCTCTTTCAAAGTTAACTTCAGCAGAAGCAGATAAAACACGACGAGGAAAGAGATAACATCACCTGCTCTCAGCTTCCAGGGAAAGGTGTTGGGCAAACTGTGATTTCACCTGAAGAGTAACCCCGTGCCTAGGGCGCCTCCCTGCACCATCAGCGCCGCCGGCCGCACGCGCGGAACCAGCCACCGCAGCTCGGCTGAAGAACGGAAAAGCCTGGGCCTAGGGTGATCCAACCAGTTGCCATCACCCTTCTGTACTCCGGTCAAGAGGGATAAGCGTTTTGAAGCCCAGGGAACTCGGGCAAAAGCATCAATTAAAAAGATCTTCAGCCTTATGTTCAGTTTTACTAAACCTTGGAAGACTCCAGATGCCAGGGAGCAGAACAGCCGCATTACTGCAGGTCAGGGATGAGTGAAATAATTAACGGCTGCTTAGCTCCACTCCCATCCCATACAAAAAATAAAGGACAAAAAGATACACGCTTCAACTTTTAATTAAGAACTGCCTGACAGTTCTTAATTACATCGGCCACAGAAGTCACCAGCAAGGAATGATTATCGAACTGGAAAGCTTTAGCTCGCTTTGCAGAGATCAGACGCTGCGCAACCCTCGCCGCCATGAGAAAAAGCTGTTAGAAATGAAAAAGACGGCTTTTGAAAGGAACTTACGTGTCAAAACAAGAAAAATGATAAAAGCCTGAACTCCAGTAAATGAAATGTAGAAGCCACAAAAAAGTAAGGAAGAAAGAAAAAAGAAGAAAAAAACTGAAGAACAATTTGCTAAAGACATAAAAGCAAATAACAACAACCAACTTCATCAAGAACATCAGAAGCAGAGAGCTGCCAGATGATCAGTGGGGATGACGCATGATCAGTGCCAAACATCTCAGCAGAAAATAGGGCCAGTTGGAAAAACCAAATTAATCATCGTTATCAGCAGTTGCCACACGGGAGATCACACGAGACTTGGGATGGGTCTGAGAAACCCGTTTCTAATTAAAATGTCAACAGGGGAGGCTTTAGAACAATTTGAGGGAGGGAAAAACCTCAGAACCCATTGGGATTCACTCCTCAAGAGGCTTAAATATAATGTGACCCAACCTATGCTCTGTAACCTGCCATTTAAGTCAGCCACAGCACAAGAAAAATAGAAAGACGCACGTTTTATTATTTGTCTGCAAACGGGTGGATGTTGGGAGATGCAGCACAAGGCTTAGCTCCGGGCTAGACAGATTAGAACCAAGTATTAGGAAGAACAGAATTAGTAGTTGGAGCAGCAGATGATGAATTGGGAAAGAGGCAATGGTGCTCTGTACAGAAAATCATGTATTAGATTTTTTTAAAGATGTTAAACTTCATCAAAGGCTATTAAAACGTCATGAGAGAAAAGGCTCTTTGAGGGAAAAATACTTGGTTAAGAGAAGAAACCAAGGATAGGAACAAACAGCAACGCGTTCCATGCTGAAAGCAAGTTAACTAGGGGGCACGAGAAAGGTCCTGCCACGTGCTGCAACTGCAGTTCTTCAGCAGGGACCGAGACAGGGCAGAGGTGTTACGGAGACGGAGCCAGACGCTTACTCGTGGCCTACAGTGAAAGGTGGCAGTGGAGACAAGCTGCACCAAAGGAAATTCAGACTGGAGATAAGGAAAACATCTACTCCATAAGGGTGGGTAAGCACTGAAATGCATTGTCCAGAGGTGTTAGGGAATCTCCATCCTTGGAAATTTTCTCCAAGCAACCCCGTCTACCTTGGAAGCTGGCCCTGCTCTGAGCAGGCTGGACCAGATGAACACGCAAAGGTCCTTTCCAGCTTCGAATCACAGCCTGGTTTGGGCTGGAAGGCACCTTTAAAGCCCATCTAGTCCAGCCCCCTGCAACGAGCAGGGACACCTTCAATGAGATCAGGGTGCTCAGAGCCACGTCCAACCTGACCTTGAATGTTTCCAGGGATGGGGCATCTACAGCCCCTCTGGGCAACCTGTTCCAGTTTCACCACCCCCAGCGTAAACGATTTCTTCCTTCTATCTTTAGAGCCGTTACACCTTGTCCTGTCGCTGCAGGCCCTACTAGAAAGTTTGTCCCCAGCTGAAATTACTCCACAAAATACCAGAAAACCAAAGAAGCCGGTAACTTTTTGCGCTATGAAATGAACAATCTGCAATCTCTGGGAACTGAGGATGTAAACATTCAAACCAGAAATTTGTTCCCGGTTTAAGTAGTGAAGGGCGATTAACCAGTAAGCAAACCAAAGAATTCTACGCCTCTAGCATCAGCAGAGTGACTCCTGGTGGAAACAGCCATCCATGAGACTCAACAGAGCAGGCACAACTCACTTCCAACACAAAACCTGTGAAAATCAAGGGCTCTCACTAGGTACAGTAACAATCCCCCTGGTCTTAACGGCAGTGACTCCATTTCTCGCAACCTGCGTGGCAGAAAGCTGCACCCCGTGCATGCTGCACAAAGCGCAGACCACTCCCAGCTGCTGCAAGCATCAGGAAGGAGAAAACGGATGTTGTTTGTTTACCTGGAAGGTCATGGGGACAGAAAATACACAAGTTTCATCTCACAGGTCACATGAGCAGAAAATAAGGCGACTTGAAAATTGTCAGAAAACTTAAACCCCAGTTAAGCATCCATGTTCTGAGGAAAAGAACTGTAATTTCCAGTAGAGAGAACAGTTCACAAGCCAAGATGAGAAACCAGGTACTGGCATGCCTACAGCTGCTGGGATCACAGATTTCCACTCCTGGCTAGTGGACCCTTAACACATCTTTGGAGAAAGAACATGAGGTACATTGCAATACATCGGTCGCTTCAGGGAAGCTCCAACAGGACTGCAGCATTTAACTTCTCATGGTTAGGTCTCCTGTTTCATCACGACAGTGCCACATTCTTGCACAAGCAGGGAATCTTCCCCTCCATCCAAGCACTATGCAACACTCCCATGATCAGAGACAATCCGTCAGTGTCAACACTCTGTCATAACTCCCTTCCTGTTAACAAGCACATCTGCAGGTACTCAGGGCAGTAGGCACCCCTGCGCAGCACCAGGTTCCTCAGCGCAGCGCTGCGATGCTCAGTGACTGCACACCGCACACTGGATCTGTTCCCAGACTTTAATATACATACACATTTACACATCACTAGTAAAAATCTGTACACTTCACATTACAGTACATACGAGCCACCAGTTGCTAGCTAACACCAGAACACTGATGAAGCCCAAGACGACTGCCCTAAAACAGGCAGGGGGGCTAGCCTTCCCCTCCAGGGAAGTTTCTTTGGGTTACACATTCCGATGAGACACTGCTTTCCAGAGGGGCAAGCGAAGAAGGTGGACAAGGGTGCCAGAAATGGACCTGCAGCTTTTCTTCCTCCCCCGACAGCTGCTGACTGCGTCTCGCTTGCCCTCCGCTGGCATCTTCTGCCTGCCCGCAGCATCACTTCTTCATCTTCATGTCGGCCTCGATGGCACAGCGACGCCCTCTGGTGCCACCGTCCTAGTGACAAGGCAAACGGAGAGAGTTACGCTACCCCGGACACCACGCCGCTCCTCCAGCGCTCGGAGGGAAGGAGCTCTGCATCCCTACAACTTTTCATGCTTCCGAACAGGAGGGGTAGCTCTCCTAAGAAGGCCTGGGGAGGCCTGCCTGCAGACCTACCTACAATCCGCTCTGGACACAGCACAGGCGCTGGGATCTGCAGCGTGTCTGCGCGCTGCTGGCAGCCAGGGCAGAGAGAGGCAACAAGGTTCTCGCCCAGATCGCTTTTGGAGCCTGCACAGTGCAGGCTTTCTCCTAAGCGGCAGATTCTAGCTTGGCTTTTAAGATGGGAAGAGGAAACTGCTGACTAACCTACCTTAGCAGCTGCTGATCCCTACGGGAAGTGCTCCTCCAGTTGAGTGACCCTGGCACTAGCTCCCTAGTTTCTCCGCACAGCTCCTTTCCATGAGCAGAAGGCGAGCTGAGAGCTTCCTTTGATCCGCTGCCCTCTCCCTCTGGCTGACATGCTGACTCTCCTGGAGTACTCCTCTGTCTTTAGATATATGCGAGAGAAAAAAACAACTCTCCATCTTCCTCTCCTCTCTCCTCCCCGCAACTCACAGACACTTGGGGTTTCCTGGAGGGAATATTTTTCCAAACATTTCCAGATCACCACAGGCACAGAGCAAGGTACTTCTGGGGAGCATCTTATTTCCTTTCTGGACCGTGAATGGTAAAGGAGTACACAGCTGACTCCTCACTTTCCCCAAACCCTTTGTTCTGACTCGAACGTGCAGAAGGGGCAACTGTATGAACACGAGAGATGGAAGAACTATAGTACTGCACCGCTTGGTCTGTCTTCCCACTTACACGGCAAGAGAGCAGGAAAGAAGTCGTGGGAAAAAGCAAAGGCAGATGACAAAACGAGAACACTTGGAACCAGAAAAAAAAGACTGAAGCCCCTCCCACTCACCCACGCTCAGAATAAGGGACTGAGCTGTTTCTTCTCTAAGGACCCCGGTTGTACAGCCCCCAAGGCAAACGCGGCCCGCTGCAGCGCGAGGGATGCTGTGACAGTGCAGTGATCACCCAGACAAGGAGCAGAGCACGCTGCCAGCAGTACTGCAGTACCCGCCGGAGCCTTTCAATACTTACAAAGAGAGAGAGAAGGAAGGCAGGAGAGCCCATTGGGACACTGTCCTGTTAAAAGGCCAAACAGAAGGACTTATCAGATACGGAAACACACACACCACACAGAAGCACTGAGCCCACATGTGAGCGTAGAGAAACACGTGCCCCGCTCCCCTTCCCGCACGGCATCAGTCTTATGCAGCAGAACATAAAAACGGACAAAAGAGGGATACTGCGAGAGTCAGAATGCTAGGAAAAGGGTATTTCCTCCTCAGCCATGGCAAGGCCTGGACTATCAAGCAACTTCTGCACTGTGCAGCTGCCGCTAGAACGAAGCAGGCAGCCCGTGCTGTCACAATGTCATGTGCGCCAGATGAGAGCACTTGAGATCCCTTAATCGAGTTTGGGTATGTCTTTACAGAAGAAAATAAACCCAAACAAACCTACATTGCTCTTAGTTCAGATCAGTGTGGAAGTCAAAAGTTCTCTGGTGCGTTTTACACAGCAAACCAGACTGGGATCCTGGTTCTAAACATCTGACTAAGAAGCAAAGAACACAGCAGAGGCTAGCCATCCAATTCTCTACGCCTTCACCTTCCTGCCACATCACACCTCTTCCAATACTCCGCTCATTTCCCTACAGTCTTCATCACCTCTTTTTAAAAACAGGTAACAGAACCATTGGAATTACAGATAAGACCTCCCTCTGGGATGATGTACAGCTCCAGAGCCAAAATCTCATCAACAGACACATTCAAAGAAAAATTTGTTCGCATGAAGATGCTGGAGCCACTGCAATTAAAAAAACCCATTCTGCCTGTGTTTGGGATGGGAACTTCATGCAATTATCTTGGGAGTCTTCAAAAGACACCAACTGCTCTTCCACAAGGTGCAGCGCACTCACCTTCTCCGAAGCATCCTGCTTGCGAGTGGAGTCTCGCCCACGCAGGCTCTTTGCACTGATCCCCGACTCCGATGTCTGCATGATCAGCTGTGTGGCCAGAAATTGCTGCAAGGAAACCACACTCTTCAGATTATCAGGCAAAACAAGCTCAGTGAGTAGATGCCAGTTAACTATCACAAACCACAGGCTGGGAATGATTGGGTCAGAGGCACTTTCAGTTCCTTCTCTGCTGCTCAGAATAAGTTCCCCCATTTACCTCAGAAGCCACAAGTCCTGAGGAACTATAAAACCCCAGCTCCAGCTCTGTTAGCCCTGCCAGCCAGGACATCCTTCTTCACCAGAAAGCGTAAATGGCATGTATTCAGAGGGCAGTTTCATGTACAGTTTATACCACCACAGCCACCCTAAGAAGCAGTCGCGTCCCCTGTCATTCACCGTTCTTGTTGCTTGTTTCTGTTCCTGAACCACACCCTGGTTCTTGCTGGCCTAAGCATTTCCCTGAAGGAAGCGAGATTTGAAATTGGTCTGGGCTGGACCTAAAAATCGTTTTGCTGCATTAGTTTTAACTTATCCGCAATCCAGTTCATCACAAACACTTGTGCTAGTTCAAGAGAGATGCAGGGAATGATGGGACTGCTTCATTCCAAGACACTGGGAGCATAACTGTGGTCTTACATCCAGAAGTCTTCCCCATGGACCGAGGTAGATGCTCTGTCCTGCGCTGGCCTCAGCTCAGTACTTTACCTGGATCTGCTCCAGGACATCTCGCTGCATCTCCACAGCCATGTGGTACACGTCGTGGTCAGAGCTGTTGTACATAACTGCATTTTGAAACATCAGCATAATATCTCGCTGGAACTCAGCTGTAGTTCGTATCAGCCCATTCTCAATGTTCTTCTTGATGGTAGATAAATCCATTGGCCTGTGAAAGAAATGCAGCCAAAATAGCAACAGAAATTTAACCCTTTCCCCGCTCTTTCTTGAACAGCCCCGTGTTTGGAACATGCCCAGTTAGGCCACCTATTGGACTGAGCCAAACAGGCTCTCCCCCACACCGCGGTGTTCCTGACTATCAAGGCCTCGGGTCATAAGACGCCGTAACAACGGCACAACAGATGCCTCGGGAAAGGCATTTGCCTTCTCCAGGCGTCACTGAAGGAAACACTAAGGAGCTGCAGCTACTGAACTGTTTAGGAGAGGTTTTAGGGGCTAGCAAGGGACTCTGGTAATTCTTCTGGAAGAGTCCACTTGCTGGGACAGGAAAAAATGCTGATTAAAGAAAACAGGTCTTTGGAATTTGCAAGACTAAACCCTACAGCAACTGGGAGAAGCAAATCAGTCACATACTACCTTACTGATCAAAAATGTTCTAAGTCAGTGCACTTCATTCAAAGACAGGACTATGTAAAGACATGTATCTGTTGCTGAAGATGACCCTTTTCTTGGCAAAACCTGTTTCCGACTGAATCACATTGGAAAAATGTAATTTTCCAAGTCTTGCAGTCTGCACAGCAGCCAAAAACTACATTGCTCCTGCCAGAAATCCCTACACAAATATGCAAATATAGAGAGTTCTAATGACCAAACGCTGCTAAGACTCACCTCTGCACAATACTGTGGTAGCCTGGTGCTATATCGTCAGTCACAGGCTGTAGGAAGACATTGGCGTACCTGCAGGGAGAAGGAGTCCGCTTAGTGCCCCATCCTTGCTGGCGAGGATTTGTTTTGTGCTCTCATGTTTATTTGTCTGCTACCAGTAACAATACGACTCATCACCTCCTGGTTCCAAGGCAGATCAGCCTCCGAGATGGGAGAGGAGAGACTTGTCTGGGATTAGTCGCTTCTTCCTGCCAGTTCTGAAGGCATCAAACTCACCTGTGATTAGCTGCTGCTCTCCAAACTAGCATGATGGCTTTCTTCCAGATCTTCTGAGCCTGTATCGCTTCCTGGTCCTCACTGCACACTGAGCTGGGAAGAGAATAAGACTTCCTTCAGGAGGCTGCATACTGCCTTGGAGCAGGAACCTTATGTTTTCTTTTGCCTTTGACATGCCCACGCTAATCCACACCGAGAGAGGAAGGAAAGAAAGGGACCTGGTACTCTGGCGCTGTCCACACACTTGCACTTGTAAGCCAGGAGATCCAGACAAATCATCAACACATTCCCCCTTCGGACCCAGCCAGTCAGCAAAACAGGAGTGAGAATGCTATGCTCCCTCCACGAAACAGGCCGGGATGTGTACCTGTGTGCCCGAGCGCTTCGCTGATACTCACAACTGCGAGGAGGCTGGGCTGCTGGGGATGGAGTCAGCTAGCGTGTGCGACTGTAAAGGTGCATTATGGACACTGAAGCCATCGTCGCTCTCACTCACAGGGGGTTCGTTATCCATCTCTGACAGGTATCCCTCACCCTGATCTTCTTCTTTGGCTTCTTCCAAACTGGCAGCCTCGCTGGCACCATCCTCATCATCCTCTTCACCCTGCCCATCCTGAAACACAGAGTTCATGAGTCTGCACGGCCACTTACAGCAGCAACCCAGAGCCTTATTTTTGCTACAGCTGCTGACAACTGTACAGGCACTTTCACAAAATCCTAGTCCCTCTATCCTGCCCTGCCTCACCCCGCAAACACAGAAACACACACAGCTTGGCAGCACCCGAATCAAATCTCCCCTTTAGCTCCAGCTGCAGACTGCCCACTTCTGAGTGCAGAAATCAGAGAGCCAGCTTTGCTTTGCAGCAGATGGGAGTCAGGAAGCAGCAGCAGTGAGATGTTACCCATAAACCCAAGATGACTACAACCAACCCAGAATTACCTTCATCTGACTCCTAAACAGGGCTTGGGCCTCCTCCTTCATTGACTCTGTGAAAGAAAGAAAAGCAGAAAGGTTGATCCTCCAAAGCAGTCTTCCTATAAAAGTTCCTGCACCAAAGCCTACTGTCCTGCAGTAATTACCACTGTTCCTACACATACCTCTTCTCCCTCCTCCCCAAAAAACCTGAACCAGATCACTGACAACTATCCAGCTAATAATGTTGCATGTAAAAGATTTCCTAGCTGAATTAAGTTACCTGACAGCTCAAATTTGTGCTGAACATCAGCCTGTGAGGAGTCTTCACTCACATTTGGGACTTGTGGAGGGGATGAATCATCATCAGGTGGGGTCTGGAGGGAAGAGAAATGCACAAATCTAGATGTTTGTGTCAGCTTACTTCAGTGAAGGTGTGGGCACATCTCACTCACCCTAACCTAACTCAAGGCAATGAAGTTCACTGAGCACCTTCCCAACAGCAATTCTGCACATGGGCGGGGGGAGATACACAAAGGTACTGCCTAAAGCAGAGCTTCTCTGCAGATCGAACTGATCAGCAGCATGACTACCACCAAAACAGTCACATTCATTGAAGGGTCACCTTCAATCCAGCAGTCATCCTTCCTCTACACTTCTACCTGCCACAACTGCTCCTTGCTTTCCCCACACCGGTTCCAGACAGCCTCTCAGCTCACATACCTCTGTCTTGACTGTATTGTGCACTGCATCTTCTCCCTTGGTTGATTCTATCTCGATTTCAGAAGTCTCTCCTGCTGCTACCGCTGCTCTTTGATCCTCTTCTATCTCCTGACTTCTAAGCTCTGGTGTTTCTGTCACTCTTGCACTTGCTGGTATGGTTTCCTCAGGGCCCAGCTGATTCAGCTCCTGCTCTGCAGGTTCTGTCTTTATTTCTGATCCCAGCTCTCCAATGCCCATTAGGTCTCGAATTCCCTTTGCCTCTGGCTCCTCACACTCCAGTCTCTCCTGCTTCACAGTCACAGACACTTGGGGTATCTGGGCCTGCTTCTCGTGCTCCTGACGAATTGAGTGTTCCCAGGGGCCAGGCAGAGTCTGAGGATCATCGGTATCTTCACAGAAAGAAGACAGAGCAGCTTCCACAACTGCTGCATCCAGGACTTCGGGGTGGTCGTCCACCTTTATTGCCAAAAAAACACACAGCAGTGCAGGCCGAGGTCAGAAAGAGGGATTAAAGAAGAGTTCATGTTATTTGGTAATGAGACAGTTGTGGCCAACCGGGGGTACTGGTTTGCAAAGGTGCCTTCCACAGCCAGACTCCATCTGCGGAGTCTCCCGTGGAGCTTCAGTTTCAGAAACACGGCACTCCTGCAAAGTACGCCGCAAGCAGCGGTCATCTGCCTGCCAGAGAGGAGACCCAAACCCCACCCAACACCGGGAAGAGACTCCTTTCTTCACTGTGAGGAGGAGCACCAGGCTACATGTGGCAGATCAGAGCAGTGGTGTTCTACTGATCCGGACAACGATGGTGAGAACATGCATTTTGGAATGGTTACTCCTTGCTTGTTTACACTGACTAAACTGGTGAGCACTAATCACTTCCGATTAACCTAACCCAAAGGCACTGGCACTCTGCTTTGCCCCTTTACCTTGTCCTCAATGATGGCTATAATGTTTCCAACAGTATCGAAGTCCAGCTCTTCCCCCGTATAGGACACTGCAATATCCATTTTCTCAGCCAAATCCAGGTCTTCTTTCCCATCCATGCAGTGATCTTTGGAAGACCCTGCAGCGCTGCCAGCCCCAGAACCCAGGCACTCTTTCTTGATGGAATCAATGATCATGGATATTTCACTGCTGTCCATGGACACTGTCACAGTATGGGAATCAGACACTGCCTCCATGGAAACGCAGGCTTCTGGCTGGCTCACTGCACAAGGATGACAGTGACAATCAGAGACCCATCTGGAGAAGTCAAGCCCATATGAACAAATATGGCAGTGGATAAGAACAAGCACCAACCACAAGTATCCCAGGTCCACCCACAACAGCACAGCTTAGGAAAATAAAGAACAAATAGGGGTTTGCTTTCACACAGGAGAGAAAAAGTGGGATTCCAGCCCTTGAACCACAATCCAGCACCATACCCTCAGCACCCCCGCCCCCACCCGGGAAATCCTCTTTAAAACCATCTGTTTACTCCAGCACCCAGCCGTAACCATCCTTCCAGCAAGGACGGCAAGCCCGAGGCGACAAAAGGCCAGCTCAGAGCTCGCTGGGTGCTGATTCCAAGGGAAGCTCTGCTTTCCAGCAGTGCACGACCTACGAGTGCGTAGTTCAGGGACGCACCTGTGGCTACGCTTTCTGGAGCGGCAGCTGGCGGCACAACGGATGGTGCTGACAACGCGGGCATCATGACAATGGTTGCCTGGGGCACAGGCTCTACGGGGGGTGGCAGGAGCTTAGCTGGAGGTTCGCTGGCAACAGCGGAGAAGGAAGCAAGAGGTGAGGTGAACTGTGCAGGACCAGCTTCTAAAAGCCGGGAAAGCGTAGGAGCACCTAACAGAGAGTAGAAGGGAAAAGCACATGAGCAAGAAGCAGCCACCACTGAAGTCCACGAAGCCACCACGGGGCTCTTCACTGCCTGGTGGCTTCTTCTGGGAAAAAGACACTGAGAGGTACCTATAAACCATCCCAAAAGCTACACAGAGAACCTGCACCAAAAATGCACGACTCCTTTGTGTGTGGAGTCTGAGACAGACTCATGCAGATTTGGGACACTGCATTCAGTGTAAAGGCCAGGCAGGCTAAGCCACACATGCAGAGAGATGCCCTTCCGGAGGCTCATCCCAATACAGTGACGGGAAATCTGAAAAAACAGTACTGAGAGAGCCACACGAGGTAAGCCAAGACAAGGAGTCATGACAGGAGCTAGAAGGGAGCAGAGGGGATCTCTTTGCAGGGTCTTTCCTGGAGAATTCCTCTTATATCAAAGGTTGCCACTCAGTTGTAACTTCCAACTGCATTTTCGGAACTGTCTCGACCAAATTAACAGGTCTTAAAGAACAGACATGGATAAGGAAATTGAGATTATTCATCTGTCTATAAATGAACGGCACAAATCCTCAGTTGCAGACAATATGACAAAACCAGTGGTTGGCATGAGCTGAGAAGAAACTTCACCCTAGGCAGAGCTGTTCTGGCAAGGCCCACCACAAAGACTTGCCCTGTCCCCCTCACCCCCTGCTCTGCAGAACTTACTCTGCCGCTCAGCGTCCACTGTGGTCTGATCCCCACAGACCTCCAGGCAAACGCAGAGGTGAGACACGCAAGTTCTCCAGATTCACAGAGAGCTGCAGTTTGACACAGCGGGAATCAGATACCAGACCCATTTTTCCCCAAGTCCCTGTCAACTAACCCTTTTTTTCTATACTGTAATGCTTGGTATTAGCCAGTGACAAACCCAGAAAACTAGACTGCAAGGACCAGGATCAAATCAAGTCTAATTGTTTCAGTCATTTTAGATCCAGGCATTCTTTTTTCTGCAAGGATTAGTGTCTTCTTAAAAAAAAAGTAGGGGTGAGAGGGACAGGGGTACAGAAACAAGAATACAACTCCCAAAGAAGCCCCAAAACCAGCCAGGCTAGATGTCCTTCATCTCTCCTTAAAGAGAATTCATAGTCTGAAGGTACATCTGGAGGGAGAACTGTACAGGGAATCCCGAGTTACCTGAAGCAGCAGGAGATGCAGGGACAGCACCAGGTGCCGACTGCATTTCCCCACTGTGCAGCACTGGAAGGACGCTTCCTACCTCCAGCAGGACTCCTGAGCTGTTCATGTGACCAGAAGCCACTGCCATTTCATTTTCACCAACCTGCCAAAGGAGGAGACAACTGAAGTTCCTGGAGAAACCATCACATCAGTGATTCTCTGCCAGATATGCACCTCCATGAATATGGCCATGGTTTGCTGTCTCAGCGTTTCTTCTGCGCGTTTTGTCCAACCTAGTCCCTGCCCCGAGGCCCCTTATGCAAGTGCACAACACAGTCTGGAACCAGTCGTCGTTCTTCAGCTACAATACAGCTGCGGTACCACTTTCCTTTGAAGTCAGGTCAAATACGTAATTTGCTCTACCTCAGTTCCTCTGTTCAAGGACCTCACAATCTTTTACAGACACCACTCTCCCTGCCCCCTGAGATGGCACGGAATTATCTCTTATTTTGAACTGAGGGAAACTGAAGCACCAAGACGGGAAGTAACTCTATCAAGGTCACACAGTAAACCTATGACAGACCTTGAAGCAGATAAAACAGTCCTGTCGATACAAAAACACCCCAGCCTTCCACAGCCATTCTCCTTCCTTGCTCCACCCTACGTTACATTGCACCCTGCAAACACAGAACCCGTGGAACTCTTACCCAAGATAAGAAATGGAAGAGACCCCATACCTGACTGTTAAAGAAAGCAAGACAACAGCAACACGCCTACTCCATCACACAAGCACTACCACAGGGTATTGGTGCCACGGGCAGGCTGACAGCTGCTATTTTCAGCCTGGGCTCTGCAAAGGGTCAGCAACGGTCGCCCTCAGACTTCCATAGTCACCACCACCACAAGGGTCAAAGTGGCCTGTCATCCCAGTGATTTTAGTAATTGCCTGCAACTACCAATACTGGCCATAAACCCCACTAAAGGGCTCTCTACTCCTTAAGACCCTTCAGAAATACTGAAACTCAACTTCCCACCGGAACATAAAGAAGAATTGTGAGCACCAAGCAGATACCACCAAGAACACCTCCATGGAGACTGATCAGGATGATGCCGACTAACACGCCCCCTCCCCTGGGGAGAACAATTTCCTCCAGCAAAACCTGCAACTCCTTACGACTGAAGGGAGATAGCCAGTCCTATGTGCTGAGTGATTCCTGCAGTCCTGTACCCACAGTACTGCCGGGAAAGGGTTCCAGCTCTGTGGCTCACCGGGTTAATTACATCTCTCAGATATCACTTCTGTTGGGACTCTCACAAAAACTGTATGTTTTTAAAAGCCTTTGCAGCTCCCCCTTTTTCAGTAGGAGAGTCTGGAGCAAATTGTTTGTGTGCTTGCATATATGAGCAGAGAGCTCCATACCAGCCTGGGGCTTGTGGGCAGGAGACTGCCCTTCTTCAGCAGCTCTGAGAGCAGAGGGGAAGGAGGCGGAGTTGCTTTTTGTCCTAGCATCTTTTTCTGGGGTGAATCATCAGTGACTGGGGTCATGGGGGCATCCAGGGGAGCAGAGCCTGGAGGGGTGTCAGGGATTCCAATGAAGGAGGCAACTGGGGTGCTGGGCAATGTCCCTGGAGTGACCTGAGAAAGAGAAAAACCACACTGTTCAAAGCCACACTCCACCACACGGACTAGCCCCACTTGCTCCTTCCCCCAAGAGCACTGATCCAGCACACCACAGACACCTACTCCAGGCATATGCTTTCCCCCTTCCCTGCTCTGCAGTGCCGCTTCCCAGGACACACACAAGACTGCCTGGCCAACCCCAAGATGCCCCTACACAGGCTTTGATCCGGACACCTGACCATCACAGACAGGGAAGAGGACACGTATCTCGAGCAGCACTGCACATCAACCACACTACAGCACCACCACAGCAAAAAGTCTGCAAAACAGCACAGGCTTCTCCCCAGGCTCCTGATCCGTGACGGACGCAGAGCCCCATGTTCCAACCCGGTCTTTCCCTCTTACCATGGGAAACATCCTTACCCCTGGACTGGCCTCGTCCATGGCGGGCTGAGACATATCTCCCAGGGCATAGTCTCCCCCTGGGGAGGTTGAGCCTGCAGGGGAGCGAACCATCACACCCGTTAGTCGTCGCGGTGGATTCTTAATGGCCTGACGAGCTGGAAGAGAAGAGAAAACAAAGTGAGATTCCATGACTCCAGCTTGGACAGACATCTCTAACCCTGAGAGTTACTTCTGACTTGAGGATAAAGAACCCTAAGAAAACAACTTAAACTGTAAGAATTTCTTGCACCCCACTAGCTCAGTTCACAAATAATTCTTCCCAAAGAGGGTACGGAAGCACTGGGACAGGTTGCCCAGAGAAGCTGGGGATGCCCCATCCCTGGAAGTGTCCAAGGCCAGGCTGGATGAGGCTTGGAGCAACCTGGTCTAGTGGAAGGTGTCCCTGCCCATGGCAGGGGGGTTGGAACTGGATGGTCTTTAAGGTCCCTTCCAACCCAAACCATCCTGTGATTCTATGATAATACAATACTGGCATTGGGTAATGCACTTCAATTTCAGATTTCTGTAGCAGCTGGGTATTCAGCACCTCCCACCACTGGCAGGCTAGTTCACTGAACTGCCCGAAGAATTTTGAGTGGATTAAACACTGAGAACAAGTCTCTGTTCCTTTTATCTTCAGACAACTGTAAAACTACAGGGATAACTGAAGGGGTGAAAAGCCTGATATTCTAACAGAGTGCTCCCTGCTAATCCTGCTTCCTCTTATACCTTTTCTAGGGAATTTGTTCCCTTCTTAGAAGTTTGCATTTTGCCCTGCTACAAAGACAGTGCTGGAAAATGAATGTAATCTTTCTTTACAACTCCTAGGGTCAAGAAAATCCTCCTGAACAGGTCTCAACAAGACTTAAAATGTTTCCCAAATGTTCGTAAGAACATACACATCTCTGAGGACTAAGGAAGCTCATTTCCAGCTTACCCTGATAAGCAGCATCTGTAGCCTTCCTCTTGACTTCTGCCTCTTCTTCCTCCATTTTTTTCTTTCTGTATAGAGAACCAAAACCTACTGTCAGAGTGTCCCACTCCCCCTTAGCTCCTCCTGCAGCTTACTGACCCCCACCCCCCTACCTGCAGACAACGACCTGCCTCTGCAGACTCAGGCTCAGATCCTCTTAGGAGGGAAGCAGAGTCAGAGGCCAGTCAGAGAATGACACACTGCAGGAAATTTCACTTCCAGACGTTTATCAAAACAGAGGAGGCAAGCACGATGTTGCAAGCCATCACCGAGCTCTTCACTGAGAAAGTCTAAAAGATGCTCCCCACAAGCTGGTGTCTCCCAGTCTAAACTAAGTCCACCTCCAGAGGCCAAAGCATCTGCCTAGCTGCCCTGTGTCTCTTAACCCAATGCACAAAAGGTGCCTCAAACACACAGCGTCCGGCAACCTCAATCTCATCAGAACGTCTAACACGGAAATAACGTAATAACCCACATCATAATCTCATTGCACAGCTCCTCCAGTCTGTTATCCATGTGTCCAGCCTGGATCAGCTCTGCATCCTTCTTGAGTTGCCTGTAATCAGAAAATCTTACTTACTCATCACTGAATAATAAGCCCTAAGGAGCATTTTCACAAGCACCATCCATCCCACTTTGACCACCTTTTCAGAACAGGGCTCTCCGGGGCACCACAGCCCAGCGCCTCTGCCGCTTACCTGTATTTCTCCTGTGTTTCCTTAATCATTTTTTTCAACTCCTCAACTCGTTCCGCAGTCAGTTTCCGCACAATAACATCCTCCACAGTTTCCACCACCTCTCCCTTCTCACCACGTTTTCTTCTACAGAATAAGAGAAAACACAAGACAGTTTGGACACGAAACACAGAAAATGCCAGTTCTCCTTTAATAAATGGCTGCTGCCTGTCATTCCTGACACAAACCATGCCCACAACAACCCCAGTTCAACCTCCTTAAACAACACTGGACAGCACAATGTTCCAACAGTTAGAAGTGTGAAATATCTGAGACCACAAAGCTGCAGTGACAGCACTGATAAGGAACCACTGCAAAAAAGACAAACACACAACACTGCCCCTCCTCTCTCTTGCTCTCTTTTCCACCCTTATTCTGAAAGCTAATTTTATTTGTAAAGCTTCTGGTCAATAAGACTAATATGTAGTGTTTTATTCCAACCAAATGTACGTTTCTTCTTGCTGCACTAAGGCCCCAAATACACACTCTTACGGATGGAGCTGTGGTACAGAGGCCCCAGTTACCCTCCCATGTTTTTAATGACAGCAAGGGCACACGGAGGACACTACCAAGTACACCGCGACCAGTTTTAGAGCCGTGTAATACTGAAATACTTAGGTCTTATGAAGAAAAGAGATGAGGTAAGGAGATAATGGAAGCATGTTCTAAGAAATACCTTGACCGTGCCAATCTCCCACACCCTGATCCCACTGTCCACTCATGCCAGCTACCACAACTGAATTTCCTCATTCCCGTATGCTCCTTTTGGGAGGAGCACTATCATGTGGGCTTGTTCAGCCTGGAGAAGAGAAGGCTCCGGGGAGACCTTATAGCACCTTCCAGTACCCGAAGGGGGCTACAAGGAAGCTGGGGGAGACTTTTTACAAGGGCCTGTAGTGACAGGACAAGGGGTAATGGGTTTAAATTGGAAGCGGGGAGGTTTAGATTAGATATCAGGAAGAAGTTCTTCCCAGAGAGGGTGGGGAGGCACTGGGACAGGTTGCCCAGGGAAGCTGTGGATGCCCCATCCCTGGAAGTGTCCAAGGCCAGGCTGGATGAGGCTTGGAGCAACCTGGTCTAGTGGAAGGTGTCCCTGCCCATGGCAGGGGGTTGGAACTGGATGATCTTTAAGGTCCCTTCCAACCCAAACCATCCTGTGATTCTGTGATTCTATATCCTTTGCTGTAAGAACTGTCAAGTCCACCCAAAACTGCTGCAGACTGCATCTGGCTTCAGGTTTATACTCACTTAGGGGTCTCCGTAGTCTCCAAGAGCTCTGAATACTGAGATGCACAGTGCTAAGAAGAAAGAAAGAAAAAGTCAGAGGATGCTGCAGTGTCAGCATCAGCAAAGGCCTATCAACAAAGCCTACAGGGCAATTATTCCTACCTCAGAGGTCTAACACTTTATAAACATATCTTCCCCAGAGCTCCCCCCATGGATATAATTTAGTGTAGCCCACAGTGAGGAAGTATTCACCCTTTCACTGTAGCACTGCTCAGGCTGATCTCCAAAACAAAACTGAAGAACAGATGCTCCCAACTAGCAATTGAGAAACCAAAGCAAGCACGCACGCTTAGGAAAACTGCAGCTGTAACGTGTCCATCTGTGAATGTGAACCCAAACTATTTCAATGGAGAAGACAAAATAACATCACTTCAAGGCCAGTTTCGTACCTTAACAGAAACAGTAAGCAACATAAAACCCCAACTTCTCCTCCCTTGATTCTCTTAATTGCTCTCTGTCCCTTATGCAACAAAAGTCCCAAGTGCTTGCCCAAACAGCAGGACACACCAAAATACATGGGCATCCATGAGTTCCTGGGGTAAGGAATTCCACAACTTAATTACATGCCTGGTGAAGAACAATCTCCTTTGGTTTGCTTTGAACCCACCTCCTGTTGCTCTTACTTATTAGCCTCTAAATCTTGTCCTGGACAAAGGACTGAACAGTTAATCCTTATTCATCCCCAACATGCCACTTCTGATTGTGCAGACATCTCTCACAGTCCCGATACTCACCTCTTTTTCACGTTAAGGGTTCCACCTTACTTAGCCATGCCTTACAAGGAAGCTGTTCCATGTCTTTGATTATAATCCTGTCTGTTCCTTAACTTTATCCAACTGTACTGTAGGCTCAAATTTGATTTCAGGAACAAGAAAAAGTATCTCACCTCATTTAAGTAAAAATAAAATTGATTTAAAAAAAAAAATAATTTTGCTATCTTCTTTAGAAACGAGAAATACATTCCCTGTCTTACATATCCCATGCAGAACTGACTTTTTCCAAGATTCAAATGTCAGTATCTTACCTTTTGGGAAAACCAGTCCGGTGGGCGTCCTGGCTCTGCAAAAGGTTTGATAGCTCTGCTGACAGAGACCCTACAGGAGAGAAACGGCGAGTCACCCTCAACTTTCTTTCCTTCCCCGCCAACGTGCAGAGAAAAGACACTGACCTGCCTTGACATTCATCCCTGAACATCCCCCCCCAAGACATGGCACTTGACGAGACAGAATTGTTATGTTTGGGAATTATTCATGTATAGCCCTTGGACTGAAAGATACTTGCCTGCTCCTAAATAAACAACAGCTTCCCTCCCCTGCCTGGAAAAGCAAGTTTCTAGCTTCTGACGGCACCCTTACACTACCACAAAAACCTCAGTTTGGCGAGGGGAACAAGGCAGCAGAACTGAGCTATGAGTTCAGAGGAAGTGCACAGGACTCTGTCACCAAACACCCTTCCTGAGCACAACCCACCTCTCCCGATCTACGAACACGTCACTGCTGAACACGCTCCTGTTTTTACACCACAGTTAGGAAGGAAGCAAAGAGCCCAAGCTGCCGCTCGAACAGCCCCACCTCCGGTGCGAGCAGACCACAGGCCGCACAAGCGCTCGCGCGCAGCTGCTGCCCCGCTCCCTTACCAGTTCTGGTCCCCGCTCCGCATGACGGACGAGGCCAGACAGAGCTTCTCGCGGATGGACCAGGGCTCCGTGGGGCCGGCGCTCAGCAGCTTGTGCTCTGCGGGGAGAGGGGGAGGCTGCAGGGCCCCGCCGGCAGCGCCCCGC
>NW_010271268.1:0-520 GCF_000690775.1 Eurypyga helias
TGTCTCGAAACTGGAGAACCATGGATTTTGACAGATATATCGCTCAATAAATAAATACTGGCTGAATGGTCGCACTCAGAGAGTGATGGTCAATGGCTCAAAGTCTGAGTGTAGACCCATAACGAGTGGTCTTCATCAGGGTTCAGTGTTGGGCCCTGTACTCTTTAACATCTTTGTCAGTGACATGGATGATGGCTTCGACTGCACCCTCAGCAAGTTTGCTGATGACACCAAGCTGTGTGGCGCGGTTGACACGCTGGAGGGAAGGGATGGCATCCAAAGGGACCTTGACAGGCTGGAGAGGTGGGCCACTGCCAACCTCATGGAGTTCTACAAGGTCATCTGCAAGGTCCTGCACCTGGGTTGGGGCAATCCCAAGCACAAGTACAGGCTGGGTGGAGAGTGGATCGAAGGCAGCCCTGAGGAGAAGGACTTGGGGGAAATGGTGGACAAAGAGCTGAACATGAGCCGGCAGTGTGCGCTGGCAGCCCAGAAAGCCAACCGTATCCTGGGCTGTATC
>NW_010271268.1:1002-9320 GCF_000690775.1 Eurypyga helias
GGTCTAGTGGAAGGTGTCCCTGCCCATGGCAGGGGGGTTGGAACTAGATGATCTTTAAGGTCCCTTCCAACCCTAACCATTCTATGATTCTATGAAATACATAAGGTATTTATTCTTAATTATATCAGATTTAAAGAAACCGATAGATCTACTCTAGTCCCTCTAGTAATTTAAAGGTCCATATTTACTATTAGAAAGGCTTTGCACTTGCAAACTGACAGTCTTCGGTTTGCTTTCTCTAGTAATTTTATTCCTGTAGTTCACAATTATTTATAAGCGTGTAAAGAATCACTGATAAATGTGTACCCTAATATTCAGAGAACTCAAATTTTAGTGGCATCCAGGGCCCTAGTTTTGTTAAGGTAAATCCCTTACACAAAAAATGTACTAAGAAAAATTATTTAAAACCCCAACGTAAAACCAACAAGAAAACAGTTTATTCTGAAACCCAGAACTGGGTCAGTTCTGTTATATTATGAAGTATGGACACATTCCAACTCAAATGTTGTCATGGTAGTAATGACTATAGTCTTGGAAATTTTCACTTGCAGGTTTCAGGAAAAATAGTTTAAAAAACTAAAAAAAAAACCCCACCAAACAAAACCTTAACGAAAATACTTTCCTTACAGATTTTCAATTGTCTTGTCTCATGTAAAATGAGAAGTTATGGCTCTTAAGTTAGAAACACTACTATGAATAAAGTCAGGCTGATAAAATTAACAAAAAATGTATTTATCTCTTAAAAATGGAAGAAAAAAAAAACAACCCAAAACCAAAACCATCAAAAAACAGAATATAAAAAATTTAATCAGCCTATGGGAGTACAGTTAGCTACTTTTTCATTATTTTGATACTGTGAAGACTTACTAGTGTAATCTGCTTTTTCAGTAAAGCTCGGTTTGTTTAAAACAATGTAAGCTATTAGCTACTATTTGTGTTGCAGTACACAAATAAAAAAGATTTCCCCAAACTAACAACAGCTAGAAAAGAGAAGACAGCTTTAAAACCTGGATTTTCTCTTGGTTTTCCCAAAGAGAACAATACTCACTTTTTAACCTAATAAACAACTTGACACATCTTTACGTACAGAAAAAAATAAACCTGCAGTCAACAGTGATAAGGACTGAAGTCTTCAGCTATCGCTTACTTAGAACCTAAAATCATTTCCTTTTTCTCAAACAATTCAAGCTACAATTAGAAATAATTTGCTTTCTGGAGGCAAGGAATTAAATAATTTTACTCCAAATATTTCATATTCAACCACCTGACAAAGGAAAGAGAAAAGGAACTTAAGAACCAGCACAAAGGAACTGTGTTTGCACAGGTGGTACTAACATCGCTTAATTGTCAATATAACAAAACAAAAAATAATGCTTCTCAAAACCAAAAGAGTCTGATGCAAGTAAAAAGAAGACAAAAATAATTAAAGGGAATGAAAATCCCCTCCAAGGGGATGAAAAGCCATGTGCTAACCAAGGCAAAGACAGGTAGAGTTTATTTGGTGCACTTACTGAGCCTGAATTTATGGGATTATCTCTCAAACTGTACATTCAGAACACTAGCCTCAGATCTGTGGAGTATTTTAAGAGGAACTGGTGAGAAGAAAACACTGGTTGACCACATATGTTCTTTTTCTTCGTTGCCCATTTTTCGCACCATTATTTTTCCTTTGAATTTCTTGAACAGACGGACTTCTACTTGAATTGTTGAAATTGAGTATTTTTAATTAGTGTCAGAGAGCGCATAGTTATTATTAAAATGTTTCATGTGAAAATGAGGTTTAAGTTGCCTCATATCCATATTTTTCCTGCTATCAACTTCATTTTTCTTCTTATTTTCCATTAGAAGTTGCCTTCATTAAACACAAAGATGAACTACACACAAAGCAGTAAGATACTGTTTAAAATTCTTAGATTTCCAAAGTTCAGGGATGCTGCAATTGATTCTTTCCTTTTCTGTTTCTGCTTAGGACAAAGAGTATTCTGATGTTATTCATAGAACAACTTGGGTTTTATTTTACAAGAACTTAAAGAATATTTCAGTTGCAAACTAGAAATATATTTTTAGCAAACCTAATAAATATTTTCTTACACCCAAAAGCACGGTGATTTTCAGCTGATACTTTCAATCAAATTCCCATTTTAATGAGATTATAATTTACCCTAGAAATGTTTTAACATTTCTCCTAGAAAACTTCCAAATTTTAAGTTAGACTTTACTTCACTAATTTACTTGGCAATAACAAATCTAATGAACATAGTTATAAAATAGAACAGAATAAAATAGACTATTTCAGTGGGATGAGACCAACAACCATCACTCAGTCCAACTGTCTGACCAATTCAGGGCTGATCAAAAGCTGAAACACGTTGTTAAGGGCACTGTTCAAATGGCTCTTAAACACTGTCTGGCTTGGGCAATAGACCACCTCTCTAGGAAGCCTGTTCCAGTGTTTGACCTGTTCTCCATAAGAAAATGCTTCCTAATGTGCATGCTGAACCTCCTCTGACATAGTTTTGAACCATTCCCACATATCCTATTCACTGGATACAAGGGAGAAGAGATCACCACCTGCCTTTCTACTTCCCCTCCTCAGGAAGCTGTAGAGAGCAATAGGTCAGCCCACAGCCTCCTTTTCTCCGAACTAGACAAAGTCTTTCACTGCTCCCCACAGGGCATTCCTTCCAGCCCTTTCACTAGGCTTCCTGCCCTCCTCTGGATGCACTCAAGGTCCTTCATATCCTTCTTAAATTATGGGGCCAGAACTGCACATAGTACTCAGGATGAGGCTGAATCAACATTGAATACAGTGGGATAATCAACTCTTTTGAGAACAGAGCACATTTGCAATTATTTCTTACTATTCTAGTTCCACAGAGCATAACTAACTATAAAATGTATCCTTACTTGATACCTATCTTTCCTGAACAAAAGATCTGCAAGTTAAATAACCTGTGATGCATATCCTCCCTCCCTCTCCATTTAGGACTGTATAATTAAGGACATTCAATATACAGGCCACATCTCTCTTGCCTTTCATGTGATCTTTATAAGGCATTAACATCCGTATGGGCATGCAAGTCTCTAAGATGGGTAACAGCCACTACTAGTATTTCTTGACTGAAAAAGAATGCAGCATTTACCTTTATCTATTAATGAATCCTGAAACATTGACAAGAATTTCTCTTCACTGTGAAGATAAAAATCAAGCAAAGAAGTACTCCTGTTTCACCAAACCTATCAATCATTTCTACTCATTTCGTAACAGGCATTCTTAAAAGCTTGTTCCTCATTTATCTGCCTCTTTAAAGATCCATAGAAATACTCAGAAAATATGCAACTTAACTATGCCACTACACAAATGAAGCTTTAAATATATGAGGTCAGGGCCAAAAAAGTTGGTGAATATAGAACGCCACTATAACACTGAAGTGTATACCAGACTCAAAGGAGTACAAGAGTATCTTGAAAACCATGTATACACCAGATCAGGAGAAAATCAATCTGGAAATCAAGTGGACCCATAGGGTAAAAACATTTTGAGTAGAAATCAAATCTATGAAAGTATTAAAAACATTATTTATACTCTACAGACTCATATACTTAAGACATCACTCTTGTTTCACAGAAATTAGTTTGGGAAGTGCTACATTTTTCCTAGGATGTTCTTTTTACACATCTGAACCCAGTTCTCTCTGTTTTTAATCACCTTGGTTTCTTCTAATTTCTAGTACTTTTTTTTTCTTTTTTTTTTTTTCTTTTCTTATACTGGACTAAAATACATTTGGAATTTTTAGGAACCAGTGTATCCCCAGGCAATCTTCACTGAGTAAGGAAGAATTTGGTTATTCATTGACAAACCCCAGCCAGATTCTGCCTCAAATTTGGGCCACAATTCTGTCTCTGTTACCAATCCTGTTTGTGCAGAAAGAAGCTGTATTGATTTTTTGTTTTGTTCCCACGTACAGCCTTCAATTTATATTCAGAGGTATGAAAAGGTAAAAGGAATTGGAGAGTGAAGGAAAGAAATGAAGATAAGTCTTTAATAAAATAGAGATTAAATAGGATTTTTATGTTGTTTTTTCTTTTCAATGAAAGCATGCAAAACTTGGCAGAAGTCTTAGAAATTTACACCTTTAAGTACTTTATAGCGTTTTACTGTTTATAGATTAATTCTAAACAGTGAATTAAAAATGCCACTTCTAGTTTATAGAGATATCTATACTTTACTTCCTTCATAAGTTAAATTGCTTATCATTTCAAGATCAAAATGAAGTATGCTAAATCCCATTCTCACTTAAATGCTTTAATAGAGATTCAACAACCACTTAAGTCCATACTATCAAAACAATTGCTAATGGTCAATCCAAACATCCTTTGGCAGTGAAAAACTAGAAGCATAATGTGGACAGTTTACTGGAACAGTGCTAAGGTCATTTGCACTACTACTTACTTAAGTGTATACATTAGCAAACAACACTTAGAGATCACATTAGAATTCTAATGGAAAAAGTGACACTTCACTTACTAAAGCATTACATCTAATTTATGAGGAAGCCATGATAAATTAGTTAGCTAAATCTCTAGCTGCAATAGATCAAAGCTGTGTCTTACCAATTAACCTTTCAATGCACAAAAACCCAAATGGTTTCTAGTGATTTTGTTTCCAGCTCAGTATAAATGGAAAGTGTTCTCATTCATGCCGTACAAGTCAACCACTGAACTCAGTTCATTAAAGAAAAAAAAGTTCTTAATAAAAAGAAAGAGAGAAGACAATAATGAGAATATATGTTAACATATTAAATAGAATTTAATTTTAATTTTTAACTATTAACTAAGTAGCTAAAGCAGGAGTTGCCAGTAAAAAATACTGTCAGTGAGAAGGGATAAAAAAAAACCTATTAGCAATACAAACTTCTGAATAAACGGGAAGTTTATTGTAATGCTTCATTTCAATTTAAAACTTGAGTATATTATAGATAGAAGCAAGTACATGTACAGATAACTACTATATATTTTTCCATTCCTTCCGTGTTTAATAATAAATTCAGAAAAAAAAAGGAAAATTCAATACTGCTGTTATCAGAACTTCGGGCATCCTCCCAAAACAATTCAGTGTAGCTTGCCTTAGCAATGTTGTGTTTTCTGACACAAAAATGTTAAAATTCCAGACAAGTGTAACCATGACTTACTCTCAGTTCACAAAACAGTGTGAACTGTTCAGTCTCAGACTTCTGGTTGCAGTGACATTTTAATTCATATTACCAAAAGGACAAATCTAAATGTCTAGCACCAAGAGAAAACCAAACTTACTAAAAAATAAATATGCAAGAAAAAGGAATACAGTTGTATTAAGCAGAAGCAGGACAAGACAGAAAGCAGAGTAACAGCTTTAGTTCCACTATAGCAATATCATAAATTTACTTCAGAGAATGACAGTGAAAACAAAAACTGGTATGAGTTTATTTTCCTGTCAAACAATCAAGACTGATAACAGAGAGCTCCCTTTGGATATACAGAAGTAAAGGCACTGCTTTCCTTCAAACTGCTTGAATTCTGATGATCTTCAATAAAAAACAGACATCACAACATAAAGGAAGAAAACAATGTTTTTAAACCACCACTTAGAAGATAATTTCTGAGCTCATACAAGGTCCACAGCATATTCTAAATTGCACACTGGCATACAATCTTTTCTTCATAAAGTATAATCGGGTCCCAGTCTGTTCAGTGAGGTTACAAAACAATTTTCTATTTCCCACAAATTGACAAATGTTGAAAACAATCTGTGACTTGAGGGAGAGGAAAGGATTTGAAACAACTCAAGACTTTATTGAGTGTATTGTGCTGACTGCAGTTGTCTGCATCAGGACAGCAGCACAGCCAGCTAGTATGACTTAGGAGCAAAGAGATAGGGATAGAACAGTACTTGCAGTAGGAAAACATCAGAGAAATGCTCTGTTTTTCTTATACAAGTTTTATCCGTGACTACCATGTTCCTTAAATTCCAAAAATACAGTAAGTATGAAAATAAAGAAGAAATGACAAGACTTCTCTGTTAACTGGAACACAATTTTGAGGTGAGAGAACTCAATTATTAATAGTCTGAAAAATCACTGCTGTACAATCGTGAGCTGTTTAAGCAGATTTTTCTTCAGTTTTCTAACATGTCAAACATGAATAGCAGCATATTTTTTCCCTTGCCTTTTATTCCCTTTCTTTGGCTCACGACTGAGTCAGACAGTTACCAGGGCCTGTGTAGTGTGAAAGAACTGCCCTTGGAGTTTCAGCATACCACAATATTACTGTTGTAATTTAACCTGTCAGTAGCCAAGCACCACACAGCCACTTGCTCACTCTCCCCAAACCTGCTAGGGCAGGGGAGAGATCAGAAGAGCAAAAGTGAGCAAGCTTGTGGGTTGAGAAAAGAAGAGTTCAATAACTGAAATAAAATTAAGTAATAATAGAAACAATAAGAAATTGTAATGAAAAGGAAAACAACAAAAGCAGAAAGAGAAACAAAACTCAGGAAAAACAAGTGTTGCTACCACTAACCACCCACTGACAATGGCCAGCCAGTCCTAGAGCGGCCACCGCTGCCTCGCAGCCAAATCCCCGTAGTTTATATAGTGAGCACCGACGTGGGAGCATGACATCATTGTGGTGTGGAATATCCCTTTAGCTGGTCTGGGTTAGCCGTCCTGCCTGTGTTCCCTCCCAGCTTCTTGTGCACCTCCTTGCTGGCAGAGCATGGGAAGCTGAAAAGTCCCTAATGCAAGCACCAATTAGCAAACCCAAAACTTCAGTATGTTACCACATTAGTCTTGTGCTAAACCCCAAACAGAGCACTAGACCACCTAATTTTTTTTTTTTTTAAGGTAAGAGCACAAACACAGAAAAGATTTGCGGCCAGAAAACAACACACTACTGCTTCCCGTTCAAGAATCTGCAAGCCTGAAGAGGTACAGTGTTCCATTATGGACATAACATAATGCCTAAAAATGTGAGAAAGTGAATCAGAATCAGTGTGATTTTTGTATTATACAGTGAGCCTGCCATCCCACCTGTACTGCAAAGTGCTCTTCTCTTATTTGGAAGAAATCAGAATGAAAGAAAGAAAATTTCTCAAAGAAAGCACAAATTCACCTACTTAATTTGTTTTGTTTGGAATTTTCTTCCCTTTATAGAAAGAAAGGGGTTTCACATTATTCAGAAGAACTAAAAGACCTAGGTTTTGATTTCTGAAGTTTAGAATGTCTCCTTCAATAAACCTGGAACACACCACTTCCTAAAAAAAAGACTTCTGGGAAGATAAGATTTCTCCATTTTCCCCTAATATTAAAGGACAGGTGTACACTCTGTTATTTCTCCAACTGACCAAGGAAAAGAAAATGAAACTCTTCTTCTTCTAGCCTATCTTTTCCCTTTTCAGTTTGGGGCAGTATACAGAGTCTGCAGACACAAAGTCTTTATTCTGACTTGCTTTTCAAGATCACAGTATTTGTTAAGGAAGCATTCTCAGTACCACCATGGACATTTTAGAATAGACCAAGGAAGGTGAGAAGCAATATTTAAATTTTAGGAGGCTATTAGTTTCATACAAAAAAAAAAAAAAAGTGCCTATATACCTAAAACATGAAAACAGTTATTAAATCATCATAAATAAAGTAACCCCACTGAATTAGATTCTTTTTGAGGAAAAACTTGTGAATTTTTAAATTTAAGATAGTTTTCATGTTACTCATGGAGAAACACTCCATTATTCCATGCCAGATGAATCCAGTCTGTTTCCATGACCAATGGAATCTTATGTGTGATCTTTTTTCCCAGATAAGCTTTACCTGTTAGCCCTGCATCCTTTTTTTCTGTTGGTTTTATATTGGTTGGTATCTGTCTGTACACACTTTTTTATATTGATCTGCTTATTTGGGCTATTTAAATCTGTTGTGCAGGGTACACAATTCAGCTGTAACAACACTCCTAATGCTGCCCAGGACACCATCAGCCTCCTTTGTGTTTCAGTTTGTGTCCACCAGCACACCCAGGTCCTTTTCTACCAAGCTGCTTTCCAGCTGGTCAGTCTACTTCATACACTGGTGCCTCGGTTTGTTTCTCCCCAGGTGCACAACTTTACACTTCCCCTTGTTGAACTCCATGAGGTTCCTGGAATCCCATTTATCCAGCCTGTCCCGATCCTCCTGGATAGCAACATAGCCTTCTGGCCTGTCAGACACTGCTTCCAGGTTTGTGCCATCTGCAAACTTGCTGAGGTTATATTCTGCCCCATTATCCAGATAATTAATGAAGATGTTAAGCAG
>NW_010271268.1:9350-40094 GCF_000690775.1 Eurypyga helias
AATGGCCCCAGTATGGACCCCTGGGGTACACTGCTATTTACTGACCTCCAACTAGACTTCATGCCACAGACCCCCATGCTCTGGGCACAGCTAGTCAGTCCGTTTTTAGTTCTCCCCACTGTCCGTTCATCTAATCCATACTTTATCATCTTCTTTATGAGGATCTTACAGGAGGGTGTCAAAAGTCTTGCTGAAGCGTAGGTATCCTTGTTGCTCTACCCGTCATCTACCAAGATAGTAATTTCCTCATAGAAAGTTATCAGTTTCAAACATGACCTCCCATCAGGACCCATGGACTTATATATGTCCAGTTTGATTAGGTATTCCCTAACCTGATCCTCTTCCACCATGGGTACATCTTCTTTGCTTCAGTCTTTCCCCTGTCTTTGGGGCCTGAGATTCCTGAAGGCTGGTCCTGCCAGTAAAGCCTAAGAAGGTGACATTCAGAACCTCAGCCTTTTCCACATCCCATGTCACCAGGTCCTCTTGTCTGATTCAGCAGTGGGCCTGCATTTTCCCTAGTCTTCCTTTCACCATCTATGTACATACAGACATCCTTTTTTGTTGTTTTTTGATATCCCTAGCCAGATTCAATTCCATCTGGGCTTTGTCCCTCCTAACAGCATCACTGCAGGCTCAAACAGTGCCTGTACATTCCTCCCAGATCACCTCTTGCTGCTTCCACCTTCTGTATGCTTACTTTTGTGTTTGATATAGCCTAGGAGCTCACTGTGCATCCATGCAGTGCTCTGCATATTTTTGCCTGATCTGCTGCTTTTAGGGATGGGCTGATGGCAATGAAACAAAACTGTTAAAGTATTTATCAAATGGTGGGGTTTTGGGTTTTTTTTGGTGGGGTTTTTTTTTCCCTCAGCAGTGTAACCCATGGGAGACAAATTCATGAATCTATGCATACAAAGAATGCATTTAATTATACTTATGTAAAACTTGTAGGATATCAACAGGCAGGAGGTAGACTCTGCACTAATTGTGCTGTTCTTGTTTCATTCTAAAGTCACTGTCAGCGAAAAGAACAGGGTAGCTGCTACAAAGATTAGGGAAATATAATGAAGCTGCAAAATGGTGTTGAAGTATTGTCTCTTCCATCTTCCAAAAGCCGTTATTATGGTATTTCTGTAAGTGACTTATTTCTGAAGAATGTTAAAAAACAACTCTCCATGGACTGGTAAGCTTCAGCATGTTAAGCTTCAAAAACTGCTGTACCACCCCTCTACCCAAAGAGCTAAGAGCTTTCAGAGAGCGCATACGGAAGAAAACTTTTGCGCTTTATTAGTAATTCACCTTTCCTTAAGTGCCCAACTTACTGCTTTTCTGACTGCAGGAAGTTAGTTCAATTCCCAGTAAAGTAAGGCTTTATGTACATTCAAGAAGTACTTAAACTAAAGTAACTGATTTAATGCTGCTGTCTGGATCATTAGCGTGCTAGCAGGGGACTCCCAAATCACTAGTTTAAGAACTGCTACTCAGTCGTTAAGGAATTTTTCAAAGTGCTGCACCAGCACTCAGGGAACTTCAAAACATAAAGATCTTGTTCTGTACCCAGCTAGTTACTGACACTTCTCAATTACTGTGATGTTTTACACGCATTTTTGCAAAAGCACAAGAACTGTGCAATGTGAAGAAGTAGTAAAACATCAAGCTTTCAGTACTCATTAAGTATTGTAATTGCAACAATAGCAGTTACCCGGATTGTTCTGTTGTGAGCTGATTATGTGACTGCCTCTGAGGGATACGCAATACTACGGTAAAGTAATGAATAAGCACCTCAGCCACACTACTGGCACAGAATACAGCCGGTGACTGTCCTCTAGCATTTTTTCCATTTTAAGGTTTCCTTTCTTGGTGCATGCGTGAAATTACTTAACAAACATAAGGAAGCCAAACAAACTGTTATGTGTGTAAACACATCCACACATCTCGTACCGTGTACTCGCACATTTACAGATAGCATCTTGATAATTTTGAATGCACCTTGTGTTCTTCATGTGAGAAGAAAACTTGGTTTATGCATTTAGGTGGGCTTAGAGGCCCATTTTACTAAGAATCTTATATAAAATGAGAAGTATAAAAACTTGGGAAAACATCATGGCAAAAAAGTCATCACCACCACCACCTGCTGCACTGGACAGACTCTCTCCTCCATTTTAAAATGCGATGGCTTGAAACTGGTATTTATTATCTGCCATTGCTGACAAAAATTGCATACAAAATTCTGCTTTTGCAAAATTTCCAAGAAATCTTTGTGCACCCTGGAAATTGGTCCTATCTTCTCTGAAATTAAAGCACAAATTTTCCTCTCACAATAATTCCAAATATTGCAGCAAGGATGATGACTGTAGAGAGATAGTATACTTGGTTTTCCCTTTCAATTAGCAGTCTGAGTTGATGTAAGAGACTGCTGCGTGGGATAGCTCCTGTCTTTCTCACCTCGTGCTCCTGGAACACTGCTAGCTGATAGGAACAGAAATTAGTTTATGCATCAAGCACAACTTTCTTGTTGAATTATTTCATCTTCTATGGAAGGATACAGAAATTATAGGCTGAGATGTTACTACTGTTTTACTCTTCATTTTTCTTTATGGATTAAGAACTCTTTTTGTCTTAAGAACTAAAAAGACCACGAAATATTAGAAATCCCCCTCTCCCCCAGGAACCTGAAAGGTAACAAAAAGTAAAATTGAAAGTCTGTAGAAAATGTAAACAAAAAGTATGAAATCTTAGTAAAATATTGATTGGCTACTAAAGAAGCAAGATGAAACTCTAGATTTATTCCAGTTTTATCATGGATGTAGATCTCCCAGGCTACATTACAACACCTTCTGTTGGCGAGTTAACTCTGCCCTTCACATACTCAGCACCGTAAGAACTTGTTACAGTCAGTGACAGCTGAGTTATCTCAAAGTTCTCATTGGTACTGAAGTGGCAGAAAAGCTCTGCAAAAATCTTAACCAAAAATAAATTCTAATAATTCATTTCCTTGTCAATGCAGCTCCTACATTTTGTAGTGTGTTTATTTTACTAGGCACTTTTTGAACATAACCCTATTTAGTATCTGAATTCACTCCTAACATCATTAGCATTAGTATATTCAAAGGGTTTTGAAAATAGAAGCTGATAAGGTTTATGTTTACATACACACTTTCAGACTCCATGAAGTATCTTATCAGCTTGTGGGTGGATCAATCTGCCAAAATTTAGACCTTTAAAATATCTTCATCAGCTAGTCATTTAGACTTTGTTCAGGGTCAGTGTGAGGAAACAGATGTCTGCACAACAAATCCTAAATGCACACATCTGTAGCAGGTCAGACAAGTTGTTTACTTTTTTCCATCGATTATAAAGCTACAACCAACCTTACCAGCAAAAATTATTTTTAGGTAAGTGTAGAGGAATTTCTAGATGACTATGGTCACAAAGTGCTAATGCAGGCCTGCGTGCACAACCCAGGCTATGTGAAGGACGATGTGCCCTTAAGCATGTGAAAGAAGGAAAGAGAGATCGAGTAAACAAAGAAAAGGGTCTGTGGGGCAGGATGCCTAAACCGCCAGGGGGAGGAGTGTTGTCGCGTGGCTGGAGCTCTGTAGCCAATAGGGAGTAGGGATAGGGTGCCTGGACAAAGCGATGTAACCAATCATTTAGAGGCTGATGTGCGTGACACTTTGTAACTTGATAAATACCCAGACCCCGGGATAAAGTTAGAGCTTTGAGCATTACCTCTGTGAGGACGTCTCATTGACTCTGCACCCGACCTCCCGGTACCAACTCACTACGGGTAAGTATTCTGGTCCTCATGATAGACCCTACAGACCTTGAACATGTGAAGCATAAATTCTAGCTCTGCCTCCCAAGAACTTCAGGGCAATGTTACACCTACAGTTCTAGTGTTCTGTATTGACTCACAACATTAGAAGTTTCTAGAACTGAATGGCCGAGATATATTCTCTTACAGGTGTTTTACTGCATCTGAATTCAGTCTTGGGAGGCAAACCATGCATACACATATTATTCCACCAATATCACATAAAAAAATTCCTAGAGCTTTTCATAAGTGTTGATCCCCCCTCTCGAATTATGTTGTTATCTATTTTTTGGGGGTGATATTCAATGTATAATTATAACAATGCAAAACATATTCTAAAAATCTTGCATGCATACTTAGAAAGTCTTTCAGAGGAAAAAGTAGCTCATCAGTCCATTATTTTAGATGTGCATACAAATCTGCAAATCAGTTCTACGCGCCTGTTTTTTTTCAAAAATTACTTGGCATGACCAATGAAAGCACAGTAGGCTTTTTGATGTCTATACATTATCAGTTATCACCAAAAACACAGTACAAGCATGTTGTTCCACACAAAAAAAATCAAAATTATTCTTCCTACAGATATGTTTGTTCCTATTATTATTACAAAGACTCCTCAAGATTCCTATCACACCTTTACTAAACAAAAGATTGTAGACGCTGTTCCTGCAGCTATTTGTGTACTGAAAGGATAGTTAGAACCGATGATGACTGCCTGATCAGCTGCTACAAACATCATGTGTGATGCTCAACTCTTGTCCTGCCTATCATCATCTCAAGGGAATACTAATACTGCTCTGCCATTCAACTCATTAACCAGTTCTCACATAAAAATGTACAAATATAATGACCTTTAAGATTTCTTCCTTACTTTTCACCTTCAATAGAAATTGGCAAAACAATTCAGAAGTCAGGAAGAAGGGACTAGCAGGCAGTCTTGTAAAACCACATTTAAAAAGGAAAACAGGCCAAAACGAACCTAAGCATGTGTAGAAAATACAGATGAAGAACTCATTTTATGTAAAAGTAGTAAAAAAGTCATCATAAATTAAACTGTAGGACAATACGTGCTGATGGACTATAATAGCTATGCAGATTCTGTTCTGCCGCTCTGCTAAGACGGTGTTGATTGACTGGGCTTAGTACAGCACTGTGCATGAGAACTAGCTACAAAATTGTTCTTCACACTATGCTTGCCATATGTGCAGGCCTTTTGCTTAAACAAGCTATATGATGTGTCAATACAATTTTAGCACACTTGAAAACAGAATGCAAATTCCAAACCTATGAATGCATCCATATGGCCATAACTGTAGAATATATAGGAAGTAAATGCAATAGGTAAATCAAAACTTTTCCAGAACACTAGCATTAGCTTGAAAATTAATTTAATGATCTATGACTTGAATTTTAACCACCCAGTATTATTTTTGTGAAATAGTATAATACAATATATCAATATAATATTCTAAGTATCAGAAAAAAACCCTAAAAGAACAAGCACAAATGTGTGTCTCAAAATGTTGTAAACAACAAAGGTTTAAAGCAGAATATAAAATCTTCTTTTCTAATTCAAAACTCACAATGATTATTCCTGTTATTTATTAAATCATTCATCTAAAATTTATTTTCCCCCATGACCAACTTTATCTGAATTTCATTTGTTCATAAACATTTTTAGTAAAATGAGTTCTTTCAGATAACAGAAGATTAATTTTGTGGAACAGCATTCCAATTTTATACTTCAATGTACAAGGTGAGAAAGATATATTCATTAGAAACTCAAAAGTAATGATGAAATTGTTCTTTCACTTGAATATATTCCAAATGATTGTATTTATTTAAATGAGTATCAAGTGTACAGTCTTAGGAGACTGAAGCTTTACCTGGTTTGAATACTTCAAGAACGAATACATAATATTTTAAATTGATTTTCTCCTCTAGCATTTTGGAAAAAGATGTATCAAATATGAAAACGGAGTTGGAAATTTAAGTTTTTCATTAACAATTAGCGAAGAACAGAAGTATGTTAATACTGTGAAATATTATGGTAATTTTCTGGAGAAGATCATTATCATTGCGATCTTAGAACAATAAAATGAAAATAAAGAGTTGACTGAGCTGAAGCAATAACTGAATTAATATAGAAATCTAAGAAGAATAATCTAAATTATAAAAAGCACATTGTAATAAAACATGTACAAATGCAAAAATAAACTCTTAAGACATATGAGAAAATGTTTTAAAATCCCTTTCCTTCTCTTTCTAGAGATCAACACAAATATTTTAGTTTACAGTTACAAAGTATATGCTAATTAATTATCAATACAACTTGTAGACTGTGTGCAAAGAACATCCCAGTCAATTGTTCAAAAAATTACACACAAATATCAACATACTGGTATATTTCCTTAGAGTTTATCCTATTTATAACAAAAGATGAAAATTACTCTTCACAACCACTGAATAACCAGGTCTTACTAGTTTCTGAAAAAAGCTACTAAATTTAGTTTTTGATTAGAGCAGCCTTCCCTCAAAAAAAAGCAGCTCTGCATTATCTTGTTCTTGCTCTCTTCTTGTAAAAGGAAATCTGTTCTCTAAACTCTTTACAACTTGCCATTAAACCAAAGGTGAATTACTAACTTATTTTCTTCTTTAAGTTCACAGGTCTTCCAAAACATACTCAAAGTGGTTTCCCTCCCTGGATTGATTAGTCAATTCACTGAGAACAACAAAAAAAAAAAACACCACACATATACCAGCATTCTGATATTGTCATAAATAAATACAGTTTTCCAAAGAAACTTGATATGCTTGACTTCATCAATTGAGCATTTTTTATCTTCCAGTTACACACACTAATATCAACTTGTTGTGTCAATATTGCAGCATACGTCACACTACAACTATCTTCAGCTGCTTCTTTGTGAGTCAAAGCTACTAATTGTCTTTTTTGTTGGAAGGAATATCTCTTATGCCACTATATCACAAGCTTAAAATAAACAATGAAATAACTAATAAAAAATAATATGCATTGACATATGGGTCTACAATTGGATTATTCAGGTAGCTTATGCTCCAATAAAAGCACAAGAGAGAAGTCTGATGGAAGGTAGACACTTTTGGCAGTAGTCTTATTTTGAGAAGTATTGAGCAAGTAATCTTATTTTTAAACATTACCATTAAGCATAAAGAGAGAGAGACACCTAGTAGTGTTGTGGAAAAAAAAGTGAATATCAGTATGAAATGAAAAATGAGTAAAATAAGGAGCACAACTATTAAGAATGATTAAAGTAAAAAAAAAAAAGTAAAGGAAACAAACCAAACACAAGCTCTCCAAAAACCATCTACACTTGTATGTTGAAACTGATCCAGAATATTTAGAGTAGCTTTTTCCTCCCCCAGAGACAAACTACGATAAGCATAATGAATGCAATTAAGCCATCTTGTTATCCATCCAAGTGTACTCCATTTGCTAAGATGTGATACACAGTTGTGCATATTCAGGATAGTTTGAACTTCAAATCTGTGTCTCAGGTAAGTAACAGCATACATACTAGGTGGGGAAAGTATCCCCTCAATTATGCTACAAATGATACACAGCTGGCAAAAGAATGCGCAACAGCTGCAACTAAACTAGTAGTAGAACATAATTTTATTTTGTCTTTCTGATTAATCATGCTTACAGTCTAGCCAGCTGCAAGGGTTGTTAAGCTTTGCCAGCAGAGTCTTTATTCTCTACCACACACAACTTAAATCTGAGTTTCTAAAGTTTTCAGCAAAGAGCGTGTTCTTGTATGCTTGGCTGAGTGTATGAGTGTAAACTACAAATAATAATTAACTAAATTAGAGTATTAACCCCAATAGCTTACATTCTGCACTCTGAAATCTCATGACAGAAACATTAATGTCTGCAATTTGTGGGAGACTGGAACTCAAGTAAAATCATGGCCTTTGAAAAAGATACGCAAGACATTCTCAGAAATACGTCTGATTCATCTGATCGGATGTAAGGCTGGGTCAGAAAAGAACTCATGGAAAGTAATCCATGGATTACTTTCCCTGGATCATTACTTAGTAGAAATGTAGTCTGCTGGGCAAGATGCCTTTTTGGAAATATTCTTCACTAGAAAACAACAATTATTAATTGTGATTTTTGTCTTTGACTAGTTAATTTATCCTCTTAGGGGGGGAAAAAAAAAAATCTCCCTTCTAGTTTACTGAAGTTTTTTAATATCTAAGATGGGTTTATTTTTTTAAAGATATAACCTCAAACCCATTTTTGGAACTAGTACCTCCATTTTTTAACACCCATTACAATTTTCTAAGTGAAGCATAGTTTCTTTCCTCTATTTACCTCAGAGGTTTCTTACCCTTCCAGCCAAAATCTCAAAAGTGGAAGAAATAACGTGAGCTTGAAACTGTTATTTGGTCCCCATTTTATATCTTTAGTGCTGTTAATTTTTCTCTAGTTATAAAAAAATAGTTTTTTAAGAAACACTGCATTCATATAACTGTCTTTTTGCATATTATGATTAATTACATATATTCAAAGACACTGGGAAATTACATCTTCAACAGGTTAACCTGAAGGCCAGTATATTTTTACCTGTTCATCAGTGATACCAACAGCTATCTTAATAAACATCCAAAACCCCATCCAGCAAGCTGAAGGCCTATACAGAATTTTCCCAGAAGCTTGCAGCCACTGTAGGGTCACTCCAAAGCAAGAAACTGCCCTCTGTGACACCGTCTATGTAGCATGGGCAGGGTGTGTGTGTGTTGCACCAGCTCCTGTCTCTGTCACATGGGTTTTCATTAATTTATATGACTGCTAAACAATTTTTGGAATCAATCTGAATTTAGTAATTCAGAAAGGAAAAAAGCCACCCTAACTTCTGAACCTAAATTCATTCCTTGTCAAATACATGAATAAAAACCTCTCTTGGACATTCATAGATAATTGAAGACAAGATAAGCATGAAATAAATTTTATTTCTGTAGCCAAAATGAGTATGACTTACTTTCTCCCACTTTTCAAGTGACTCTCAGTTGACAGTTTACCACATCCAAAGCTCTTTTGCTAAGTATTTCACTTATCAGACTTTTTAACATGTCTTAAGCAACCTGTTCAACTCATTTTTTCCATTTTTATTCAAATAGTTATTTCCTTATTGCAGTTGCTTCATTTTCTGAAGCCAATGTTAGTGAAATTGGAGGGGGTTGGAACTAGAGGATCTTTAAGGTCCCTTCCAACACAAACCATTCTATGATTCTATGAAATTCTTTTAAGTCAACAGCATTGTAAAACACAGAATTCTAGACTAACTAGCATTCCATTTTTATCCGCTTAATTGCAAAAAGAAACCAAGTATTAACAAATAAGAGATGCTACATTTTAACGTTCCTAGTTAACAGAATTTAGAATGGTCATGCACCATAGGAACAGGGACATATTGGAATGGCTGCAACCTGCTCTTTGTGGCAGATCAGCACTGTAGTGCCTTTAAATTGTAACATGATAAGGAACTCTCTTTGGCTGAAATTAACTCAGAAAAATCAGACATTTGAATTGTAGAAATTACTGGTTTCCTATGGTGGATTTTTTTCCTTAAAAAGGCAAGTGAAAATGAACTTTCTGCTTCTATAGTTTACTCAGTGAAACTCCACAAATCCAAACATATTCAAAATTGGTGCGCCATAATCAAAATGCTTATTTTATTCCTTTGAGATTGGCCACTCATAAGAAACTTCAATAATTTGCAACTAAAGGAAAACACCAGTGAGAAGTTAAGACTGTCTCACATTTACTGAACTTGGGAGTTTATTTATATGCACATGTAGGTGGGAGATTTAAAAGCAGTTTGGGTTGAAATTTGTTTTAAACTGCTTTAAATAGTTAGGTTCTAAGGTTTAGATTTTTTCTTTGGCTTTTTTAGTTTGTGTTTGCAATGTAGAAAGCTAAATTGAGCATGCTCAAATCCAGAGAAATTCTCTTTTATTTCTACTTCTGAACCATATGTTATAGAATGGGGGATTGTATTATTGATTGGACCAAATTACAGTTTATCCTGCCCTTATTGTATTAATATTTTAATTGCAATTATAAATGAAGACATTCTCAGCAATTCTTACAATGGGAAGAGGTCACCTGGTTCAGACACAGAAATTCACAATATCAAATGGAAAACAACAATAAATTTAGTAATATGAATATGATGTATGCAAGGTGTGCACTAAATTGTTCATGATATATTTAAAATAAGTACTACCTATACTGTTGCTTTCCATTTTGGTACATAGTTCTACATCCAAATGCAACTTTAGAAAATAAGTGAAAAATGTATTTAGCAATGTTATTTTCAGTATAATTCATTAAAAAAAAAAACCACCAAAAAACCAAACCCACCACCACCAAAAAATACCCACCAAAAAAACCCAAAATAAAAAAAAAGCAACCAAAAAAACCCCAAAACCCCACCTTTGCAACAGTTTTTAACTGCATCATGTCAGAACACTTTCAACTACTTTTTTAGAACTTCAAGGAATAGCATGTGCTAATTGAGGTAGTTAGAAAAGAAAGCTTGCAGTTTTGCAGGTTCATTTTTAAAATATCCTATCCTGCCTGAAATACCATCAGTAATAGAATACTTTTATGGCTAACAATATTCTCATTATTCTTCATTTATGGTTCCATTGAAATAGTTATGTTCATTTTTTTCTTTAATGGAAACAATAGTGCTTATTGCATTTTCTCTGCTCCAGTGAATAGCCCTTCTCTGATATGAGTTAGTTCAGATGAAAGTTCTTTTCTTTATAGTGGCTTGACTTTAGGATAATTTAGTATTAGAAATATTGGTTTTATTGAAAAAAATATTCAATCAACACCTTTTTTCGTGCTGAAATACAACTACAGAGTAAAAAGTAAAAGCTACAATGCACATGAAGGGAAGAAAAACCAAACTTAATTGATGAAAATAGCACTCACAGAATTGGCATTCCAGCCATTCAATGGCACATGTATGATGTTTTAATAAAATGAAAGGTGAAGGACAGCTCAGATTTGCTGCTGTGTTTGGAAGCTGCTCTTTTATCCTACACGTTGACTCATGTTCAACAAGAATACCAATCCAATACATACTGCCTGTACACATTACACAACATTACAACTTATACTCACACTTTACTACGCTTAAGCTTTGTTTTGAACCCGTGCCATGATGGGTTTCATCCTAAACTGACAGGAAGGAAAAGCAACTGTGAGAGGTGGACAAAACATTTTCATGTTGCTACTTATCAACTATTATTCTATGACAGCAATTATCTGCTGTATTTGACAGAATATTTTCAATATATTTTGAAAGCTATTTGAAGTTGAATATTAAAGGAAAATCTTTTCTTGACTAGGAAAACCCTTAAAACATACTGTGGTAAAACTAATATTTTTATCTGTATTTGAACCACTTACCTAAGTGGCTTTCCATTTTTAAACACAATAACCTGTCCTCAAAGCAATGAAATCAAGGATTGTTCCAATGCCTTTCAGCTTTTGTTGCAATTTCTAACTAGAATCACAATCTAACTAGAATAAAAATTACAAAGATACATTCCAGGAACACAAAACCCAGCCTTGATCTGTGAAACACTCAGAGAGGTGTAGATTAACTCAGGTATGAGCCAGCGGTCCTGAATATTCTTTTGATAAATGCCTACCTTAAGCGACTAGATGAATCCTTATGCTTTCTTTGTGTGACTCTAGGCACTTTACAAGAAGCTCTCAAAACTCCTTTTTATTCATCTGTTATGATTTAGTATTCAAGAAGGGTGTTTGGGAGAAACCCCACAAATTATAGCAGAAAAGCTAGGCACTAAAGCTGAGATAATTTTATGTCCTTTGCTTGAAATTGGACAGGAGGAAATTGCTACACACACACACACACTGAACTTCTATGAAAACATTCCCTTGCGCAGAGCCCACATACCGCACTGGAAAGGCTGATCCGCCCTTCTGCTGTTAAGACTGGTAGCAGACATTTCAAGAACTGGTGTAGGTGCCCTGCTGCCCAGTGAAACAAAACTAACCACATCAGCAGCAGGGAGAATTTAACCTAAAATGCATGTGCTGGACCCTTAGGGATGTGTCTATGGATTCTGGGTTTATTTACTCCCTGTGATAGCAAGTATACATCATACCAGTGGAAAACACAGCTAAAGCAATTCAATTGTACAAGTTCTCAGTTATGAGATAATGAAAAATCCTTTTGCTTTTTCTCTTCAATATAAAACCTTGAATGAAATAAAACAGATGGATTCACTGTCATCTGGCTTACTTGCTTCTCTTTTTGCCAAAGCTCATTTTGAGATGCAAGACCTCCTTTCCAGCAGATTTATTTTCATTCAGTAACACCTTTCCATGTATACTACACAGGAATTTTTGAAAAACTCTACAGACCTTCCTCTTTTGTTTTAGACTTGTTAAATGCTCATTCCGTAGAAACATATTATCTAAAAGGAAAAGAAGAATGCATACTGGTAAGATACTCATACCACACACATTTATGTCAAGAATTAGAAACTGCATTTTATGAGAATCTAAGGTTATAACAACTACGTTTGTTATAAAGCTATCCTCTTACTGTTTTAAAGATTTTTCAACTTCAGGGAATTACTTATTTATGCCTCTGTTTTATTAAGTATTAGATCATCCTAAATAATTATGCCATTATAACACATATGCTAAACAATTTATTTCAAATCCTGGAATTTATAAAATAGATTTGACAATCTCACAAGAACAGATCAGTCTCATACTGAGTTTATCCTAGTTTTATGAAACAACAACTGAAATCACTGAAACAACGAAATTACTCCAGCAGTCAGAGATTAAATCTTAGATTGCTAATTTAGGTCTCATGGCCAAAAGATGTTTTGGAGGCCAAAAGTGTAAATGGGTTCAAATTCACAAGGACAACATTGTCAGTGACTACGAGTATGAGAAAGATTTTTCGTAGAAATCCAGCAATGAATGGAGTACGGAAGTCGTGATGATGTATGAGGGAGAGGTCTTTGTTCATGCTCTTCTGTTATTTTCTCCCCTAATCATTAGCTACTTGTCACTGCCAGAGATACAGTAGCTGCCTCCGCATAATGTTTGACAGTGGCTGGCAGAGTTTATGCTGTAATCCTTCTGTGTTTGTGTTATGTTGCTTTCTTACAGATGTCATTCAACGGAATCTTTGCTCTATGGACTCAGTCCATAGTGGTAAAACCTGGCATTGCAGGAATTTTCATGTGAGTTTCAAAGGGTATTTCTGTATCAAAAGAAGAGAGACAGCTCTGCATCGTATTAACCCCACAAATTACAGTCCAGTATAGGGACACATACACATGTTTAAATCAGTTTAGATCTTCCCCAGGTTAGGAAGTTTTTGTGTCTCTAGTGTTTTAGAGATCTCTGAGGCAAGCCCATAATACAGGACAGACATGCTAAAACTGTATTTTAACTTTGCAGAGAGGGACATACACAGAGGGACTCGGATTATGATTCAGTCAAGGTATATGATCCTTACCCCCCTCCCACGCCCCGACACCCCTCCCCAACCTCAATTTTCAAAGCTTTTCAACAAACAAACAGGATTACTAGTCCATAAAAACTGTCATCCTCAGATGTTCTGTGATCAGCAAGTGTCCTCATTATTGATGTAACCAAAGGTTCCAGAAGAAATCCACAGATTTCGCAAGCAATACAGAACAGTAAATATTATTCCTGAAATACTCATTCTATATACTTTACAACAGACATTCAGTGATGCTGCTGCAAGTTCCCATTATAGACAGAAAGTACCAGTATTATTTGCAGTTACCAGACTATACCGTCAGAGCTGTCAGCAGCTAAAATCAAATTAGATTTGACAATCAGGATTTCAAGTGCAAACTCATCTTTGGTAATTGATGTAATTAACAGTCTGAAACAAAAGGAACAATGTACTAGCACCATGAGCATATTGTTTGCTCAGACGAATCATTTTCACATTGATGTTTAATTGATGTGACTTTTGCTTCAGATACACTACAATTACCATGTCATGTTACTGATAGAGTAGATAATGGAAAAATTGGCTAAATTACTGTCATTTTTTTTTTTAAGGACAAATGTTTAATTAACACTTACAAAAGCTCCCTGTTCAATAATGTGAAAAGCCATACAGAAATGTTGAGCATCTCTATCTAAAAGTCTCCTATTCCAACATGGAAATACCAAAGCTTTATTGCTGCTGACAAACGTGCAACATGTACATAACATGGCCCCAGTCTACTTGAAGAGAGTAAAACTTCACAGACCTGGCAGGGCTAACACCATCCTATATCATACAAAGAACGTAAGGTTTGCGTCCACGAGGGTCTTTAGCAAAGGACTTTCAAATACTGTGTTTTCAATCACAGTAACATTTGCTCCACACGTCACTGCCACAAAGCACTAAGCTTCTACAGTTCAAACTGAAAGAGGTGTCTCTGGAGATCCAGGATTTTGTCCAGAGAGAGAGGGCCAGGAGAAAACATGATTAAATGCAATTAATTGGATCTGAATAAGATAGAGCTTTTTGCTATGGAAAGGTCATGCACAAGTCTGTCAGGAATTCAAACCCCAAAGTGACATTTTATTTTAAGCCTGTTGGCACATTAACATGTGTGGTCCCTATCAGCTCTTAACAGTCTGTACCTTTAAACCATGAATCATTCCAGAAGTTTTGCTAGACTCCTTTGATAACTATCAAGGTTAGTACTTCATATAAATTACTGGGGTAAGAGGGGAAACAACAAAAAACCACCACCAAAAAAAACCCCTCTTCTGCTTTTCTTTATATTTCACCTGTCAAAAAAATAGAAAAATTGTAAAATAGGATGGAAAGTCCTTCTCAAAGAACAGTCTCCAGTGTTGCTGCTTCAGTGGTTCCTGAACAGCATAAATCCTGTAACAATGCATGGATAAAAAGCAATTTTTATGTCGAAAAAGTTGCCATTTCTTCTTCCCTCCCTCTTTTTCTTCAGTTACTTTGGATGGTGTAGAAAACAGAAGATGCTAGCAAAAAGCCAGCAAATCAAATCCAAGAAATACATAAATATTTTTCTTGACCAGGGCCTATGAACACCCTAAGGTTTTTTCATTAACTTTCAGAGAATATACAAGTTCTTATTTCAAATTCAGGTGCACTATAGAGAGTCAGAGTATCTTCAACCTATATTAGGCATGAAACTTTTTTCTTTAGAAATGTAGGTATGTTTGAAAGAGTACATGTGTGGACTTGAGAGTCTAACTAGACAACAAACTGTGTCAACGCCAACTCAAGAGAAGACTGACATTTTAAAATAGCAATAATTTCATGAAGTCCTGAATTCCACAGTACTTCCATCTCTAGACATAATCATGCATACTACTACAACATACCATTGTTCTGCATGGGCCTTCTAGACAGCCTTCATTGGTTTCAAATTCTACTACTATAAACAGGAAACTGATTTTAGTTATACAGTAGCTACCTTCTTACAGCTCTACATTTTTGAGTGATGTTGTCCCCACAGCCAGCATGTTCCCTGCTTCCCCTCACAGAAACCGTTCTCTCAGTCCCCAGCATCGTACACAATTTGTCCTCGTTTCATGCAGCAAGAGCCCACACTTTGCTGGAGGCTGCACTGAAGCAATTTCCAAATGAATCTTAATTTCTTTGCAATAGCCATTCCTTAGCACATCCCTCCACACTACTAACCTGTTCCATTCAGTGCAGAAACCCTTCCTGTGTTTTGACTAGTTCCACATTTTGGCAATGATGAGTTTAACTGACCAAGAATCCCTCCCGAGCCTCTGTTCTGATGGTAAATTTCATTTAGAGATGAAGCATATTGCTGGTTTGAGTGAACAGGTAAGAAAAGAACACATTAAAGCTACATTGAACTACATGAATTGAAAAAAAAACAAGGAGGAGTTCAGGTGAGGCAACACAGAAAAACAGTGATGGCATAAAGTGGTTGATAGTTGGGAGACAATTAGTTTTAGTAACTCCTGTCTGATCATTCATTGCAGAAAGCAACAATTAAAATAAAAACCTTAAATTAAGTAGCTTAAACCCAATGACTACCAAACTACTTTAATTTTCCAGAAAGACTGGTGTTTTGCAGCAATAGCAAGAGGAAATACCTTACAGGAATTGGAGAGCCAAAATACTAAATTGGCTTTCCTCAGTGTTGTCAGAAGCTGATTTTCATCTCTTCATTTTGCTGATAAAGAAAGGCTGGAAAACAAGGCAATTTGAGACTCTGAACTCAGCGATTTTTCTTCCTATCACAAATGATCTATAAGTTTCATTACTCTATGATCTTTGATTCCTCAGGCAGAAGTTCAGTTATATAAAATAAGCCTCCTAGAAACTGAAACAAAACCAGACATGCACAGAATTCCAAGCAAACAAAAACATCTCAACACAAAGCTTTATTTCATTTTATCTGCTTAACTGTGCTCTGCCTGTAGAGCTACTACCCACTGTCAACTTGCCAGCAGGTGCTATATTCATTCAATTGGTTCATTCTTAAGAGCAAGTATTTTTCTTAAAAAAAAAAAAAAAAGAAAACCCAACAACAACAAACACCCCACCCAAACACACAAAACAAATAAAAGAAAATCACAAACTCCTCAAAATGAAGAGCCAAATAATCCAAACACCTGCCTCTGGCAACATAAACCATTTTCTTCTAATTGACTGCCATGCTGAAAGCTGGTTTTCATGCTCCTCATTTGTTTGTTTTCTTGCTGCACTGGATGACAGGCACAATGGCATAACTTACTGAAGATCAGGGTTAAAAACTTCAATATTTTTCCAAAAAGAAAAGCTGCAAAATAGGGTTTCTGGATTATAAATTTTCCTAGAGCACTTATGAAGAACAGATCCCATTGCCCTTTTAACATATTAACTCCATTAGAAAGTATTTCCTGTCTTCATTAGTGAAGTATCATCATGAAAAAATTGGAAATACTTAACTGCTCAACATGAGCTGTTTACCAACGACTTTTATTTCACTCTAACTCTATTCACGAGTTGCTGTCATGATCAGCAAAGTACCTAATTTGATATTCTTTTTACCTGTTGCTCTCTGTGGAGAAATAAATATTCCACTACTTAAACATGTAGATGGGTAAGTGCAGTAAACTAATAAACAGCAACAGCACAGGTAAGCAGTGATTGCTTCTGAACTGGTTTTGCTTTCATAGCCTTTGTCAGGTATACTGACCAAGTCTGAGAAGAGTTGCTTTTAAAGAAAAGCAGGAGAAGGTAAAAATATTGAGGAGGAAGGGTTCCCAGTTATTCAAATTTTAATTTTATACTGATTTCCTTTACATGATGGAAAAACTTCCATGTAGAAATAGCACTTTTGGTAGAACAGGAAGACAACTTGAAGTAGGCACATTATAGGTTGGGGGTTTTTTTGGCCTTTTCAACTAATTGATCAACTAATTCATCTCAGGACTAAGAAAAAACTCGCTGGACATCTGAAGTAGCTCTAAAATCCAAGAATTTTGTTGAAAAACAGAGAAAAAAAAGTTTGAGATCCTGAACTTTGTGTTTTTAATAAGCACAAAAATGAAGCAACTCCAGGAACTAACAGAGACTGAGACAGTAAAATGTCCTGCAAGAGGCTGTGATATCAAACAGCTGTTGTTTTGGTATGACAGTTTGAATGGTCGTTTCCCTACCTACAGGAATTTCTTAATCAGTAGAATTTATGTTACTTCTTTGTCACCATTCTTGCTTAACATAATTCTTACAAACACTATAAAAAATGAGAAGTCAGAAACAATAACAGTTTGATGGAAAGGGAGCACAATATGAAAACAAGAATATGAGAATGAAATTGACAAAATGCTGAAAAAACCCTCCCAGGTTTTAATCCTCATTCTCTCTGTCTCAGAGTAGAAAAATTGCAGATTCAAATTCAGAGGACAAATTCAAAATTCAAGATTCCTGCCATGATTACTAACTGGTTTAGTGTGGGGACAATTTCCATTTACAACCTATAAAAAACACCCAAAACTTTCAGGGGGGGGAAAAAAAAAGTCTCTCTCTTATTTCATACTTCTAAATAACTTTTTGTATCTACTTATTTTATCTGCCTTTTTCCCCCCAGTTTTCTCACTCAATAGAGGGAAAAGGAGAATAAAGGAAAACAAAACAAAAACTAAAACAGGCATAATCTAAATCAACAAATCTTCGGGGTTTTTTAAGACTTCTTATATTAAAATACAAGCGTTAATTTCAAATATTCAAGCATCCATCTGAAAAAACAAAAAGCCACAATCAACTAAGTTTCAAATTATTGACTTTAACAGTGCACTAAACAGAAACAGCAGTATCTATACTGCAGAAATATTAATCTAGAAAAAATTTTGTTGCAGCTATTACCCTCATAAAATGTAATTTTTAAATGTTAGTGACCATGGGAAAGTATCTGACTGAATTTGAGACTATATAATTCCCATTATAAAAGATGACAAAAATACTGTATCAAAAAAACCCATATGAAACGGTATGCAATATGAAACCTTAATTAAACTGTTCTGTTCCTTCAATGGTTTTTCATATAAACGATGCAGTAGACCTGTGTTATTCCCAGTATTTTTTCATGAAGGAGAAGTACTTAATGCACATTTATAAAACTATTCAGCCTCACATGCGATAATGGAGCTAACAGAGAAATTCAGGCTTAGCGCCTGACCATCCCTGCCCATTCCCCTGAGCCTCCCCTCACCCTCTCCACAGACCTGCTCCTAGGGCTCTCAGTCCATGCCCCAGTGATGCTGCAGGAGTGCCTGGTTCCAGTACTATGTCCTGCAGTTCTGGCTCACGCACTGGATTTCCTGTAAAGACCCAGGACCTCCACTGAGGACAGTTTTGTCTCCAGCCCTGCCTCATGCTTTTCCTCCTGCTATTCCTGACCAGATCCTGGCTTATGGCTTTGCCTGCCAGGGCCTGTTGACAGGTCCTATCACCACCTCCAGCCCAGCCCTGCTTGGGTGCTGCAGGACCTGCACCCTGTTCATGATGACCTTGACAGTGCCTGTGGGTGCCCTCCATGCTCAGCTCATCCTCCCTTGTGGAGCAGCCCTGCTCATGCTACACCCAACACTCAGTTCTCCTTAATAATGTATTATTATACATTTAGTTAAACTTGACATGAACAATAGACTAAAAAATAAAATTTCTTGGTCATCAAAAGCTGTTGATATACTTACTACTGATTGATTTCTATTAGCTCTGTTAGTGTTTAGAAACAATAGGGTAAAGATGACTTTATTACATTTTCTTTACTATCTATCTGTTGAAAGAAAAAGGAACACAGACACAGATGAAGTAAATCAGAATTGTGTCCCTGAATTCAGTTTCAGCACGAATTCTTCACAGGACTTTATAGCAAGTCTAGAGTTAGCTCCCAATTTTAGCTGAAGCTGAAGTCAACTGAATTTTTGTTTCAGTACCATTTATTTGAAGGTGGTATTCCTCCGGTCCTCCTCTAAATCACTTGAGAAGATTCCCAAATAAACCTGTTATTATAATATTTTCAGGAGGCAGTAAAAATGTCAATAATCAGCAGAACAATATACAATTATGACACCAATTCCGGCCTTCTAATTAAAAAAGAAATTGCTCTTGCTGTCTACCAAAAGTTTCATGATGACTGTATCTAGGCTTTGCATGTTCACTGTGAACATACTGCTCTCTTTATTTCTATACAATAAGAATGGCCAGCAAAATCTTTTAGAATTGTATTTAAATACTAACATCACAAAATGTTTTTAAAAGCTTGCTTCCATCTTTTAAACTGTAATTATTTGAGGTTCTGAGAGCCCCAGACTGGGGACAATCCTTTGAAGTCCAACAAAGTAAACTTGCCTTGTGTTACTTTCATTGAGCAAAAGCATAGATGACTAGATAATTTACATTTTTGTTGTTGTTGTTGTTAGATTTACTAAAATGCAGTTACACAAAGAAAATACTGGAATAATATTGCATTGCTATGTTCTGAAGCACATACATTATTCAACTTACAGTTGAAAAATTAATTTAGAATGAAGCACACTCTGAGTTATATGATAAAATCGTAACGGTAATGTTTTCAAAGGACAACCTCTAATGTTACATGGACATTTTTGTCACAAAAGCTTGTTATATACTCACACCAAGTTTGCTCACACAAATGCAATTATTCTTGCAGAGAATTAAAAAAAAAAAAAAAAAATCCAGTTCAAAATTTACTTGAAGAAATGCAAAAATGCCACACCTTTTCTCTCAAGCCACAAAGAGGAGGTTAAGTGGATTTTCTGAACACAGACATGACACTTAAGCAACCAGTCAGCCCCTTATGCAAAAGAAATACAGGTATAGCTAGAAGTAGGGGCTTTCCTGTTTATTTATTTAATGATGATCTGTATGAACACACTTCCATGGGCATATGGCAAGCATGTATGCTTGGTGCAAGCAGGTCATGGTCCACAGTGACAAAATAATCTTTTGAAAAGTGTGAGCAGCCAACTGAGGAAGTACATTAAACCAAGTCTAAGCACAGAGAGTTGGGCAGGGCAGTGCTGGTGAAGGAGAGAAAGGATGAAGAGACAAGTTCACCAGTGGACACTATGAGGCCAGCATATCTAGCACTGTGGAAGAGAAGAAAAATCTCACAGCAGTGGAAACTGACATGTGATAGGGCTTCCCTGCTGGAAAGCAGTCAGGTACATGTTTGACATCAGAGATAAAACCCCCAGAGTTTACCTTTCTTACATTTTTTTAAAAAACAATTTCTTATTTGTCTACCACACTGTTACGTAATGAAAGAGATGGACAAGAGACAAAAAGATGAAGCTATGCATGAAGTGATACCAAGCACAGTAGTGAAAATGGGAAAAAAAAAAAATTTTCTTCAGTTTTTCAACTGAAATATTAATGGGTACTGAAACATACCACATCTATAAACTGATCTCTATAAACATCTCTTAAACTCTCCAGTCTATGACTCTTCAAAGGGAGTCTGAGAATTCAGTTTCCTGCTATAAAGGGAACAGCAATCAAGCCTTTTGTACTAATTTCTACCAGATAGTCCCTACCCTTCACATACTGGCACTGCTGCATCCTCCTGTCACACAACCCAGCATGTTGGATAGTGCTGGCTGAACCGACCGCAGCCAGCGAACCCACGGTGCCAGGGCAAGCTGCAGGCAGGTGACCCTAGTGATGCACTGCAGCCGTCAGCATGTCAATGAGGTGAGCTGTGGACTGAAAGTAGTCCCATAAAAGGAGTATTTCTCAACTGTACATGTGTGCTCTGGCTTCTTACATGTCTCAAGAAGGTATGTAAGTACAGCATATGAACACACAGTGATCCACAACTCTTGCTGCCCCACGGGTCAGGTGCTTCTCTGTCTTGTGACCACTGACGTAGAAGGTGTATAGTCTGCATTTACTGTGTGTGTAACAGCTTGGTATTTTTCAAAGCAGGCAGTGCTTAGAGTTCAAACTCAACTCTGGTCACCAGGGCCACAAAGAAAGAGGGATGCCTCAAAAGCTAAAGAGTGGAAAACTGTATCTATTACTCTCTGTTTCTTTCTCAGTGCAACCTCTGTCATTAAATATAAGTAACTAACCAGATGCCCTTTAAATCATTAAGTTGGATACATTAATGATGGGCAGGGAGCAAATCTTTCCAAAACTAATTAATTACAGAGACATATTTGGTAAGTTTGTCTGTTGGGTGTTAAGTGTAAATGTAAAACTCACTAAATCTCAATTTAATGTTCACAAAGTCCATTTTGGTAATCTTATGGCACAATGTACATGCTGGATCTTTCTGAATTTAGATATCTGGCTGATAATATATGTGCTATTCTTAAATCAGAAAATAGGTCTTTCAATATTTTTCCTACAATTTTTCATCTTTAAACATATCGTACTGAAATCTCATTCCTGGGTTTTCTGTTGTGACCATCAAATTGTCAGTTACAGAGCAAAAAACAGTTATTTCTCTTAAACCTATCAAGATCCTTTACATCTGTGTAAGACTAGTAAGGAATAACTGCCATCAGATGAGCAGGGTCTCTTTGAGGGGCCATCTTTATTTTTAAGAACTTCAATCTATTAATAAACCAACAGATCAACAACCCATTTCATGTAAGATATTATCTAGTTCAACCAGTAGTGACATAAAATTTAACATTTACTTCCACAATTTCCATAAAAGCTGAGGGTGTGGAGCTGCTGCTCTGGGAGGTGATGTAACCAAGGTTGCAGCCGCGCGGGCTCAGGCTGCCCCCGCCCCGCCACACGGGTCTGCACCCCCCCGCTTTTTGTTGGAGCGATTTGTGTGGCTGCACAGAGCCTGCCTCTGCCCCGAGCACTGGTAGCAGATGGGGCAGTGTTTCCAAACAGTTTTTTAACCATAAACAAGAACTGGAAAAAAATCAGAAACATGCTGATCCCTGGCCATAGGGCACCCCAAGATCATGAAAAATTTCCAAAATACTCATACATTTTTGTCATTGTCCTAAGAGAAGAGGGAAATAATTGAAGTAAGTTCTTCATATCCAAGCCAGCCTGAAATAATCTCTCCTCCATAGGTTGAGTCCCCGAGGAGAAAAAGGGAAAGGTGTAATTATTGAAAGCCTTCACGAGATAACTCACACAGTACCAGGGTGCTCACAACATTAAATACAGATGTAAGATTCCTCCTAACACCAGTAATACACCAAACAGCCTAACAAAACCCCTCAACATGGTTTGAGCATATAAGATCATGATAATAAGGAACACGTAAGGCAGATTTCACCATTTTGTTAGCAACCTAAAGAGTTCCAAACTCAACCATCACATCCCTGTAACAGATACTTATCACACACTATTTAGGTCTCTTAACTCTCTTGAGCCCCACAATGGGTTCCAAAAAGAACTGTCATGGTTTAACACTATCTAGCAATTAATTACCACGTAGTCATTCCATCACTTCCCCTCTCCCCATCCCCCAGTGCAGGAAGAGTCAGAGGAAAAGACAAAGAAAGCTGGTAAAGTTGAGATAAGAAATATTTAATAATATAAATTAAAATTATAGTGATACTAATGCTAACAATACTACTACTAAGTAATTAAAATAATAGAAAATAGAACATACAATACAATCGCTCAGCACATGCCAACCAGCACACAGCCAGGTCCCAGAGGAGTGAGCAGTCCCTGCCTGAGACCCCCAGGGTGGGGAGAAAACCAGCTGACGCCACAACCCAATAAGAAAAGAACCTGCTGTACTGCTAACAATCACACCAAGAGCTAACAAAGTAGCTGAAAACCAGCTACCAACCTAGCCCCAGAGCCTTAACAATATTCCACACACCCCCAGCTTCTATCCTCCAAAACGTGCGTGTGCCCTGAGCATTATTTACCACGGAATGGAACACTCTCTCGGCTTCTCTGGGCCAGCTGGCAGCACTGTGAAGTAAAGGAGCTTGTTGTTCCTGCCTGAAACCAGCACACTGGGATATGATACATGCCATAGAGGAAAGATGCACATAGTACTGTGAAAATGAATAATACAAGGTAGTTTCAGAAGGTAATGTTTGGGAGGAGACCATTAGGCATCCAACAAACACACACAGTTCTACAACTGAAATCTCTTCCATTGATGCATAAATTTATCACTCTCCACAAAAAGACTAGCAGAGCTTGGTTTTTTTTTTTTTTTTAACTCATGTTCATATTCTCATATAAATAACTCATTGACTTAATAAAATTTATTAGGTATTATTACCTTGATGCTAACTCCCATGGACAATTTTATGTGCTGTGTTAAGAAATATTATCACTCACTTTCAATGTGATATATTTATTGGAAAGTACCCTGTCTGAATATTGTAAACAGGAGGGTTGTTTTGTGTGGAGCTTTGGTAATACATTAACCTTTGAAATATGGCTACCACCTATACTGATACTCACAGTATTTAACTTTTCAGTAATAATTACAAAGGCAAAATCTTCCTGATTTTAAAAATCAGCCTAAAAATTTGAGAAGACAATTACTGCATTGCCAAAACAGTGCCTGACAAAACCTCTTTTGATGAAGAAATGTAAAATATTTTCCACATATTTAGAAGTTAATATCCTTTCAACTGCAAAGTATAATCATTTTCTGGGGGCATCTTCCTGACATTCAGTGCTGACAGAATGAAGTATCTTCTGCAATTCTGAAACAGTTTTGACAGGTGGGAAAAAATGATTGAAAACCTTAGTTACACAACCTTCAAGATCAAATGATGAGTTATCTCTATTGTACTTCACTTTAATGTGCAATACAGAAATAGAACAATTAACTGTAAGCAAATATTCATTATAATTCTCCAGTAACTAATAGAGAGTGTAATTTCTCACAAAGTCAAATATATCTGTTTGATATTTTGATCGTAAATGTTTTTCATGTCTTCAAATATTCTCCATGCTTTCATTGCTGTCCTGAAATTTTTCAGCTATATTCTAACCTAATCTCTAATATTTTCATACTTTGGTTGGAATCACCAGTGATATGAAAGAAAATATGTTCTTTTTCTGCCAAATCTATTGTAACTTTTTTGTAAGTAAAAAGGGAGCTAACATGCTGTCACTAATACACAAAGCAGTTCCTCGGACATCAACCACCGGCAAATATATAGTAAGTGAATGTCAGAAAACAACACTAGTTGTTTTTCCACCTTCATCAAACTATTTATTTCCATGACCATGGAACACACTATTGTATGGTTATATTGTCCTTGTGTAAGATACCTTATTTTCTGTATTTTCACATTTCTTAGAAACAAATACAGCTTTCAACATTTTGCATCTTACAAATATGCCAAATTTATTTTTATTACGCAATTCTGCCTTAGAGTCTACACGCAGACTTCTGCACTGAAAAAGCCTTACAGAAGCATCCATGGAAAGTATTTTTCCCTTAATTAAAAAAAAAAAAAGGCAAAGTTTCTTATTGTTAAACATTAGGGAATAAAAGTAGAGGGAAGAGTGAGGAACCAGATGGAAAGAAAGGTTTACACTCAACCTTAGTTTAGGATCACAGTGCCAAACATCCTTTATGTGGTAGGATAATATAAAGCATTCTGTGGGTCTGTATTCTATCACACAAATACTTAGCTGTGTAAAACATGTAGTATAAAATAAAAAGCCTTATCATAAAAAGCAATCCTAATTACTATTCTTCTAGATGGAATAAATCTACTGGAGAATACATTTCAAATGAATTTTTCATTTAATTTAAGGGTTGAAAACACTTCTCCTTGAAGCTTCCGATTACACAAAGAATTCTTTGGTTTTACAACTACTTTGTAAGCAGTATTTGAGGTCTAGGACACAAGGTGATCTAAGCATCAGCAGGTGATTCTTGGGAAACAGCTAAGTAGCTCATATTCAGTTATTCAGAAGTCCTTCAGAAGACGTAAAAAATTACAATAAACTCTTCCATTATTCCTACTTCTCTGCATCATGAGCTAGCATTTCAGTTTACAAAAAATAAAACCTGCCCAGTTTAGGGTATGCAGCAGTCTCAAGCATTTCTGGAGAGAGTTCTTCATACTTTCACCAAGTCCCTGTCTTAAACTTAAAAGAACCTTCTCCTTCCTCCCAGTTCTGCTGCATGGCTTTAACCCCCTCCTACATTCTCCTTAGTATGTGAAAAACATTCAGATTCCATAACACTGATGCAGTGTAACACCTTTCTTCATTGATATGCTGCTGAGCCTGAAAGAAAATTTGCAAAGAACTGTGATAAGACCTTCATCTATAAAATTCCAAGGTCTGTTAGGAAGAGCTGACTTGCTACTCACGTTTGAAATTCCTCTCAAGCACACACACTTATTGAGCTTGGTGTCTATATATAGGAATGTATTTGTTAGTACATATGCATTAATCTTACAGAAGTTGTTTTCCTGGCATGCTGTGTCCTTCCGAGGTAAAAAGTGCAAAAAGAAGTACTCCAAGGCTAAAATGCATTTTAGGAGACAATGAGTAAAACATGGAGGCCCTGTCACAATTTTGTTAGAGATGTAAAAGTTGTTTGCTTTTGGAAATGTAAAAAAAAAAAAAAAATTCTCATTTTAAATTTGCAAATTGCATGTTTGCTGAAAGATAAGTCACTTTGGACATAATCACATGCAGAAAACCTGTCTCTATCAACAATTAGTGTTCCCTGTCACTCTTCAAAGATTTGATTAATCAATACAGCTTTCCCTTATTTGTGTAATGAATTAATTAAATAAAGGTTGTCTTAAAAAATAAAGGTCACTAAATAGAATTGAAGATTTTAACAACCATCTTGGATACAAAGAAAAGTATTTTCTCAGCAGATATGAGGGTTGGGATGAAAGGAAAATGTCAGAATGCATTCCTCAATTCACTAATAAAAGAAAATTAAAAAATAACCCAGCACTTCAATCTTTCAATTTTCTTGTGTATGAAATCTTACAGTGATGTTCTCATAAAAAAAAGTCTAGTTAACCAGTTTTCCTTCTTCCTAACTTGCCCATCCTACTGCCAGTGTTAAAACAGTTCCCAACTATATCTTATACACACAACTCCTTTTCTGCTGTCACTCTTGTCCAATACAAATGATTTATTCCTTTCCGAAGGCCAAGAGACCAGATATTCTCACCTCATTGTGCCTTGTCTCATTTATGTCCAGTTTTTCTTGCTATTGATTTTGTATTCCTCTGTGTGAGCTAGGATTGTAACAGCTTCTTTCAGAACATCCTTGCTTCTCACAACAAGAGGAAACGACAGCTAAACAAAATATAACTCTTGCAGGGCTGAAATTATTGCAAAAGATTATTTTATGCTCCTTGCTTCTATTAGAAGAAATGTGAATATAAAAGGAAAAAAAGGCATCCTTTTGAAAAAAGATGTTTATATTCATTGTAATGTGAGAAGTGTTTCAAAGACAGCTTTATTATATGACATTATATTGGTACTGATAACAATTACATATAATATTAGTAGAGTGTGTATATGGGCAAGTCTGTTAGGACTTTCTTTTTATGCAAAGTGACTCTTTTCATATACAACAGTGTATAACATTTATCACCCTAAGAAAAAAAATGTTCTGTAACAGATGATTAGGTAATGAGATCAGATTACTTGATGACAGTAAATATACTATTCACATTAATATGTAAAGCAACAGAAAAAAATAGTTTTTTTAATTTTTTAGGTCTCAGCATGTTCGAATTTCAGTATTTGCATGTTAAAGTATTCATTAAGTCCCAATTAAAATAACGGTAGGTTTTGATACATCACAATTAATGTGAACACCTTGTTTACAAACTTTAAGGTTTTGTTTAAAGCCTTTTCAACAAATAGGAGAAAAAACACAAAGGAAGTCATTATTACTACTCTATTCTTTCTGCTTACTTGAAATATGGAATAGTATCTCTGTTCTCAATTGTCACCAGTTATAAACTCATCACCTTCAGGACTTGCTTCTGTCATCCATGAAAGTTAGAATTAATTTCTACTCATTAGGTTAGCCATATTTCAGGTCATATGTTGTTACAGATACTTGTTGCTTCTTATCAGACATCCTTTGTTACATATAAAAGACATCTCCAATAGTAGATTCCCATCTACTTACTTTCTGCAGTAAAGGGCTGCATAGCTTATTCAGGTAAATTAGGAAAGCCTGCAGAGGCCATAAAGTGGCAGCTGTCCATAGGAAGAGAGCTGCTTCACTCAGCAGACTTCCCAGTGGCTCTCAGTGGATTATTCACTATATTTCCTCCAGAAAAAAAGGTTTCTAATTTCACATGCTACTCTCAGGCAGCTTCACCATAAAGACTGCAAGAGTTATTGTACTCAGCCATCATTAGTACTGATAAGGATTTAAGTGGATGAGCTTTCAGTGAAGAAAAAAAACAACCACCACCCAAAGAACTCTTGAATTACACAAATATGATTCCTACTTTGGTATGAAGGTGTCTTTCTTCATGCACATAAAGCTTGAAACCAAATTGTATGGACAGCTATGAAGATGCTTCAGGTTTATTCTCTTAAGGGGAGATCTTCTAAGGTCAAATTAACTACTTATATGGGGTTTTAATGTTTTTAAGTATATGCTTATGTATATATGATGTATGAAATTCCATGAGGATGTAAATTATTTTGTTTTAGAGAGAAGCAGAGTTAAATAGTTGTGTTTCATAAAAAGGGTCAAATTTTAAATAGTGAATTATAAACAGTTTCTTCCTGTTTTCAGAAAAAAATACAAGACAGTAGAGGTAAGCAGGACACTTTCAGAGTCTTAAAACATCCCAAAAGGTCTTAGGTATTGACATAAAATGCAGCACTCCAGCTTCCAACAACATCTTGTTCCTCTCAGATTATTTTTATTGATACTTTCCTTTCAAGAAGGCTTACATCTTCTCCTGATATCAATAACATTTACTTCCAAAGTTATTAATTTTTTGTTCTGAAATACTTAAATTCTACATCTATTTGCCTTCCTAGCTACCTATATATGATTCTTATTACTGTGCCTCAAGACCTTATTTTTAAACGTGTCTATGTGCCTTGAGATTGATATAGGAATGAAATAGGTTTTCAGAAGAACTGTTTGGGTGACAAACTCAAACAAGTCACAAAGTTAACAAGCAGCTGGAGCATTTCTAGTGTGTGTCCGAATATGTAGATACCTTTGGAAAAAGGAAGTCCTCAGACCTACCTTCTGAAAACCAAACTCTGCTCCACTTCTGTAAAACTCTAATTATAAAGTGGCCACATAGCCACTGAAAAACTTCTAAGCTTGTGGAGTTCTTAGGTTTGGATTATTTCTACACATGCACCAGTACTCATAAATCTATATAAAAGATCATATCTACTGTTGCAATAAATTTCAGTGTTAAAGCCACTATATGTAGTGTGTTCAATGCAGTGGGTCTGTGCCACTGCAAATTGCACATAACTGACCTCTTAAAGAGATATACAATAGACAAAGTCTTTACATTTCAGCCAGTATAATGATATTCTGCATCCATAATAAGTAGAAATTCTTAGAGTCTATAATAACAGATATAAATTTGTACTACAGGGGTACTTAACTGAGAGTTTATTTTCCTAAATATATTGAAAGAAATGTATTAACAAAATTAAAAAAATAAAATAGGATAAACCCAAAATCAAACTGATGCATTGTTAAAGGACACGAATACCAGGATTTACTTAGTAGCATGACAGGAAAAGCAATCTCTCTGGTCATGAAGAATGGTCTATTCTATTAATTACAAACCTACATTTTCATACTACTTGAGATATATTCCTTTATTCCTCCTATGTAAGCTGCTTTAGCTCCTTACACTTCACTTTAAAATTCAGTTTCTTCTTGTGCAATTAAAGCTTTCTGTTTACTGTATTTCTTTTCTTACACTCAAAATATGAAAGGAGAGAAATTATTTTGTCCCTTTGCCATCATTTTTCTAGGCTTCTGAATTTAAGTGAAATTAAATTAACTTAACTTAACTGAAAAGGAAGACTTTCTACTTGTCTGATTTTCACCTTCATAACTTCAGACCTTCTGAATATAGGGACAGTAACACCTTACTTGGACAGACAGGTAAAGATAGTCTTTCTCCACGTTCATCTGCTACTAAAACTCCCTTTTAAAACTTGTGATTGTTTCTAAATTTAAAAAACATGACCTGCATTGCTTTTTTCCAACTTCATTACACTACAGTTGTTTCAAGCTTCAAGATCATCACTTTTCAAATGACGTCTGAGGCCACATATCTAGCCAAAATGTCTCAAAATTCCACGTCATTGTACGTTCACACTTACTTTTTTGGAGACAAAATAATCAAATAAAATGTTAATTAATTCCTTAATAAGGAAAAATGTTACTAACTTCTTCAGACAAGTATTTCTTCTTTAAGCATAACCTATTAGTTCAGCTGCGGCCACTTCTATCCATTTTATAATATTATGCCATTATCCTTTTATTTTTTTTCACTGTTTCCTATGTTGCATTGCATTAAGTGCACTGATGACACAGATCTCTAGAATTTCTTTTTACTCAGAAAAGAAGTCGACCTTGTGTAAATCTTTGCTACATTTAACCTGAAACAGGAATTATGCCAAGCTACTCATCAAGACTTCACTTATTTCTCGCAGTTATATCTGACATTTTTGCTTATATTCATATTTAGGGCAATTAGATATTATGATAGAGGTCTTTCTGAACAGTTTGCAACTGATCTATAGCTCCCATAGTCTTTTACATCACCAAAACACACTAAACACTACTAAATATAAATGAAAATATTTTCATAGTAAATATCTGCTTTTTGCAATAAGAAGTTTCTAGGAGACCTAAAGTTACTTTCAGATCCTTCATAGTTGATAGAAAAATATTTTAAGGTTTTTTTTTTTTTTTTCCTCATTAATGTGGTTGGTATATAAATAAAATAATCAAATTCAAGTCCACCTTAAAAGTAAAAGGCCTAATGGCATATTTTTATTTCGATCTGCTACGTTAACTTTATAAGTGTCACATAAAAGCATATTTGGACTTGACTAGGGACAATCCAATAGTGATTATTAGACAGTAATTGAGTATTGCATTAAAGCTTGGCACAGCCACAAGAGACACAGAAAGAGTAAAAATTTTGCACAGATAATAGGTAATTTGTAGGAATATGTATCCATTTGGATTCCCTTAGAAGTTTTCCAGTTGACAGTGAAACCACTGAGTTCAAAAACACCACCACTTAAATTGGAAGATGAAAGTAAACAAATATAAGCTGATGGATCAAAGTAAAGTGTTACCTTCAAACAGTTTTCCTTTTCATCCTTGTTATACTTTACAGATCCTGC
>NW_010271268.1:40125-44129 GCF_000690775.1 Eurypyga helias
GCAAAAAGTATTCTAATTTTTTGTAAAAGACAGCATTAAAATACCTTCCACTAGAATTACAGCTAAACAAAGCAAAACAAGATAAACTAACCTGCGTTCAAAAGTAATTACATTCTAAAATATGCCTGAATTTTGCTGATTTTTCTTAACTCTGGGTTAAGGCACGAATAAGCTTTGGCATAACACTGAGTCAAGAAATATTAAGTTACTGCTCTAAAAACACCCCAAAAAGATATTAACAAGGAACAGGTACATTAGTAATACTTCTTTAACTCTGTTCCCACTATTGTCAGAAAAACCCACAAAACAATGATAGCTCTTAAATCAGGAAAGAAAGAAAAACTAAATTTTACTTCAGTGCAAAGGAGTGGCTTACACATTTGTTTTTTACTTTAAACATTTCAGCTTAACAATCAAAATGTCTGTACTTAATTGCAAAGTGGCCGAGAAAAATGCCCCCAGGACACAAAGCACTAAAACAATCAATTTAGCAAAAGATAACCCCTAAACCAGCACTTTGAGTTTCATGATTGATATTATTTGCAATATATGCTGAAGGTAACACAATGGGTTTAGATGGTGAGACATTTTGGTTTTCATCCCATAGTCTCATAAGCACTTGGAAGTCAGGAAGTGAAGACATCATCGGAGAACACCACAGCCATACAATGTTGTCACTCAGAGAAAGTAATATTGACAGGATTGATACAGGAGATTCCAGAACAGCATTATAAATATTTCAAGACAAAATCAGACTCAAGGTTAAAACAACTCCCCCATATGAATAAGCACTCAGAGGAACAGGTACTGAATCTGCATCTAACAGTTTGGGGACATGTATAAAACAAGACCAGGATCTAATTTACGCTCAATTCTGCCAAAACAATATCCAACCAAGTAAGATATGAGAAAAACTGAATTGGCTTTTATCAATAATAGAGAAGTATAGCTAACCTCTGTCTGCCAGTGAAAAGCCCAAACTGTAAAATGATGTGAAGGTTAGAACAAAATAAATATGTGTATAATTCAAGTGGAAATGTTATTACTACTTGGAGTCAGAAATTATTACAAAATAACACAAAAGGCATTAATTTTGAATAAGTGAAGACAAGTAAATACTTGACTTGAATAAAATGAAATACAATATTCACCAACATTGACTGCATACAGCTTGAAAGTATGTAATTATTTCTTCATAATAAAAAATTATTTTTTATCATACTTCTTTCTAGTATATAATTACATGAAACAGTGAACAAAAATAAAAAAGCTGTAGTTCACAGAAATTCCAAAAGCTGAAGCAATGGAGACTACAATAATACAACATAGTTCATCTATCTTAACTGGCTACCTGAACTATCAAAATATCGCCTTCATCATGGAGAGATTTAACTACAGGAGAGACTCTAAAGACACTACTTTTTCTGTCATGGACTTGGTATATCAAGAAAATATTTGGATTTCAGGCAGCTTCCCAGAAATTGGGTACATCACCTGCCTCACACCAAAAAGGGAACTGAATGTCTATCAAGAAATAATTGCCTGGAATCACTGCAATGATTGAAAAAGGTCTTGTTATTTCAAGTATTTATTTCAAGTGATCATGAAAATATTCCATAGCACTGCCAATGTACATTTAACAAAAAATTGGTTCCAATCACTTTCTTCTATATGTAGAGCCTACTACTGCTCCTCTAGAACCACAGCTCTTCTAAGCTGTTTGAAAAACTTGTGAAATTGGAACTTCATTTAATTTCAGGCTCAGGCAGTTGTAACAATTTTTCAAGGTTTATACTGTAACTGACCTGTTTCAGGCAACTCGCCTCTTCTGTTGCATTCTCAGCTTTGAGGTGAAATGTGTGGAGATGACCATCCTCAGTGGCATTGCCTCTTACTGTCTGAACAACATTATTTTCAGTCATCTTTTTCTTCTGATTGCATACTAACCTTAATACTCACAAAGAGAACAATTGGTATGGATGGGACTGTGTCTTCTGATGAAATAAGATTATTGTTAATTGTTGTTTTAAAGAAAAAGTAGTAAATTTTTTATTCTACACTTGCAGCCTCTACATATTTAGTACTAATGAATGCACGTATATAGATTTGAACCACAGTGAACAATTAGCTTTTTCTTTTTAATACCATTTATGTTTCAGAATCATATTGAAAGATACATGCCTGCCAAAAATAATGGGCACAACTCGGAACTAGCAATGTACTAAAAACAGAAATCATAGAAGAATAAAAAACTAAAAGGTAAAAGAGGAAAGTATCCCTGAAAGCAGAGATGTACCAAAACCACATTTTATTTTTACTTTCTTAACTTTTCTTATTAAAATTTTTGAGAGAACTTCTGAATAATAAAAAAACCCTAGCAAAACAGCTCCCCTAACAAAATTACAGTCCATCTGAGTAATTCAGTATTATGCACCCACTCATATTTTACCCAGATTTAGTAGATTTGGGTTTTTTCCACTCCATCCACCTTTTTTTCATCTACCATCTTTCCAGATGATGTTGACATTATTGTTTAATAACCCACAACAAACAAACAGAATCATGTCTAAATAGTTTCTTCACTTTTAGAAATAGATAAATTTCTAAAATACTGTTGTAATTGGATTAGGGGAGTGGATTTTGTGGGTTCTGTTCTCTTTTTAACAGTGTATTCTTTTATGGGCCAGATAACATTCCTAAAATGTGGCGAAGATCAGTCAATGCTTCATTTTCACTGGCATTCTAAAGGATTTCTGAAGATACAATCTCATAGTAATTTATTCAGGAAGCAGCATAAAAGTAATACATGATTTTAACATGCTTTCATATAATATTTATATTCATACACATACTTCTCTCAATTTCTACTCGATAATTTTCAATTAAACTTGGTCCTCCTATTTGTAGAAATATATCGTTAGCAATTACGACAATTCAACCTTAAGTGCTGGAGATTATCAGCTTTTACACTGGATAAAATCTTCCCCCACCCACATTCTTTCGTAAGGTTTTTGGCTATTTCAGAAATACACATAGAAGATTTCAGATTATCAAAGTACCTTGGTTGCATCACAGCATTTCTCAAGAGGTGTCACTGCCAGCAATAACATTAATATTTATGAGGGGAAACAAATGGTTAGATAAATAATTAAAAGAGGGAACTTTTAAGAAATAAAAGGGAAGTATTTTTTCATCCTGCACAACAGTGTTCCCTGTCCTGGAAAACAATCTTAATAAAAAAGCAAACAATGTGACATGAATTTTGAAATTTCTCTGTAGTTGAACATGACTAAAAACCTACATTGTAGATGTTGATGCAAGCTCCAGATACAACCTGTATGTAAGTATGTGCTACTGTAGATATGAAAAAATCTTTTCCCTTCTTCTAAAAGAATGACAACTTTCAGGTCACATATTTATTCTTATATGCTTTAATTATTCATAACTATCATATAACTGGTTCTCACTGATACACAAGTAACATATATTAAAAGAGGAAGACACTGAGATATTTTTTACAGTTTATTCACCATTGTTTTTTCACATACTTGAACAAATCCATTCTACTTATGGCAAGAGAATTTTTCTATACTCATTTGTCTGGTAATGGAACGAAACCCTCTCATAGTATGAATCAGTGTGATGCGTCACTAGGCATTTTTATGCAAAAAAGAAACACTTTAAGGTACCAAAAGGTACCACTTAAGGTACACTTTAAGGTGCTGGATTCAGCCAGGAAAGGGTTAAATCTATTTACTGTAGCTGCTAGAAAGCTGTGTTCCTGGATGCAGGGAGCAGCACTGATAAGTTCTTAGCTGGCACTGAGGAATGTCTGTACCAGTTTCAAGGTCTTTTCTCTGCTTCTGATACTGCAGCTGCGTTCCCAGCTCTCGCGGTCTCGCTACAGAGAGTGCTGGGACATAGAGTTCAGACACCTGACAGAAACTGGCCAAAGAGGTATTTCATCCATAATACCATAATTTTGAGAAAGGGAAGAAGATCAT